>NW_026719823.1:0-10960 GCF_029784015.1 Lycium ferocissimum
TTTCTTATTATTTTTTTTTGCCCAATTCTTCACGAATCATATTTTGAAATTTCAAAACAAATTTCCAAAATTCCAATTTTGCCCTTAGGCCTGCTCCAAGTGTTTCCACATTCAAACTTCCATAACCGGCATACCAACATCAAGAAAAATCCAAACATAACCTTATTCCTTGTAAGTCAAGGTTACTTCCAAACTTTCGAATACGCAAAAATGCCGGATGTAACAAGATTCTTGTCTGGTGAAGAGCGGTTTTCTATGGCTACTATGTTTGAGAAGCTTGAACAGGGTACTATGTCTGTTCTTGAGTATAGTTTGAAGTTTACTGTCCGGGCAAGGTATGCAATGTTTATGATTTCGACCGAAAAGCACAAGTTGAGCCGATTTGTGTGCGGTTTACTACCACGTATTAAGTCTACATGTGCTACTGCGGCTATGTCCTCTACTTCTACATTTTCATCCTTAGTTGGGTTCGTTGAACAACAAGAGAACTGGAAGGGCGAAGAGAGGTTAGAGAGAGAACAAAGTAAGAAGACCCAATCTGTGGGTGGTTTTAGTTGTTCGTATAATGGAGGGAAAAGAAAAAGGTATTCTACACTTGCTCAGTCTGGCGCTTATTCAAGTGCTAGTGTTCCGTCAGGTAGATAGGGTTAGAGAAACAACAATCAGAGTAGATTCTCGGAGGGTAATTGTCACGACACGGGCTAAGGGCCGTGACGGGTATCCGGGGCTAACCACCGAACACCGCTCATTCTGTCCCTTATCTGCTCTCATTCATTATACGCATACTCGTAATCGTAGAAAGCTATTAGCATTTGGAACATATTTACTTTTATAAACATAAGCCCTTCGGCTATCAAAATAATACTATATATATATATATATATATATATATATATATATATATACATGTATATATACATGTGGACCATACTACCCACACCGCGCATCTACGAGCCTCTACTAGAGTACTAGACATATGGACGGACAGACCCCGTCGTGCCCAAATCATGAGTATATACATATATGTACCAAAAAAATAATCAATGGAACCTCCGGAATAAAGGAGGGCTCCTGTAAGTCTGCTGGGGCTCCTATGTATCCGCACCGTCACCCTGTCTACCTGTGGGCATGATCACGAGATCCAAAGAAAATGGACGCGTACGAACATCAGACCGAGTATGTAAGACATAAACAATAATAAGACATCAGTGAAATAAGGGAGCATCAAATGAGGAACAATCTGTAACTGACTGTGTCGTATCATAGAAGAAATAATGCATGCTGGCTTACTCTCATAATCATCATGTCATGTATGCATAAATGTATAACTTTGCCCGACCATATAGGTACAGTGTGATAATCAGTATCATTAGCCCGCATCCAGGCCTCCCGCGTCCGGGGTATCATCTCGCCGCCCACTACGGGGTGTGTACGCCCACGCCATCCGGCCATGGTGTATAGCTGCCCGCGCAGTGATCGCCCGACCATACAGGCGCGGTGTAATATCATCATATGCTCATAATAATATGCTTATCATAACTCATCATAATGTTTGCATAGAGACTCATAATTAATCATACTTTATCGGGGTGACATAAGGTCGTGGACCCCCGATTTCATTATAGAACATTCATAAGCACTCTGCCTCACCTTGAAGGAACAAGCATAAGGTGAGTGTATACAATGATCAACATCAATAGGTCATAAATAGCATCATTAGTTTTATGGGGGCATCATATCATCATCACTATAATACTCATCGCATATCCCTTATCTCATATGGCTTACTCGTGAACAAGGATTCACAGCTTTCTTGAAGATAGAAAAATCATAAAGAAAAAGGATTCTCATGCCCTAAGATTCATGCCATAGAAAGAAGGGACTAGCCTCGCATACCTTTGTCGTTTAACTACTCTATAGCTTGGTCGTTCTCCTTCAATGCACTCGTTTATACCTTCAAGGGAATCCATATCGTCATTAGCTAAACAATCATAAGAACGTACTTCTTAAGGCTAAAGAAAATTGGGCAGCATTTCCTTTGTTTATATGACTTCCGCCATATTCCATATCAACTCCCAACATTCATAACAACAATCACAATATTATTAACAACAATCGTTATTCATTTACATTATTCGCATTTCACAATTCCACTCCAATTCTCCATAATCATGAACAAGGTCCACCATCATGTTCTTTTACATATAATACCTATTCCATGTTCTGAATATCGTTTGTAACGTATTCATAGTCTCAACATATCCATTTTCATAATTCATTCCAACTACTATTCCACAATGACATTATTCACCCATTTAAGACCCATTTTCTATACTCTTCCACAATCCATGTGTTTCAACTTATTAATACTTCGAATAACATAGAAAGATCATGAAACTCACCTTAGATGATGGAGGAACAAGCCTTGAATGGTAATACACCTTTTTCACCCAAACCCTATTTCACCTTTCTTGAAATTTCTTGATTTGGATGACTTTAATGAGGTTTTCTTCACTTGATTCACTTCAATTCTTGTTGTTGATCCTTGATTCCCTTTGTTTTCTTGTGGATGAAATATATGGAAGGTTCTAGAAGTCTTGAGAGATGAAAGTAGTTGATGGAAATGAAATAAATCCAGTGGGATTACATTTAAAGACTTGAAACAATTTCAGTCGTCGGGACTTCCACGGACTGCTTCACGGTCCGTGGAACCTTGTGCTAGCTGTGGAACTGGTCGTGGTTCACGACCAGCCAGCCATCTTCTCTGCTGGCAGTTCCACGGACCCATCCACGGTCCGTGGAATATTATATGGGCCGTGGAACCTTGGCCGTGAAACTCACAGTTTCGTCGAAGTTGTTCCCGTCGTTTCGTTTGATCTCCAATCCTTATGGAACCTTCTTAACACTTGTTTATCACTTCATTAGCAATCTAAGGGACATTATAACTCTTCTCCAAAACATCCTTAAGACATCATTAACTTGATGCTCGTAAATTTTGCCCGACACACTCAACTTATGACTCGCTTTCCTTAGCAACTTTCTTGCCTCAACTTGAATGTCTTTGGAAATTTTAATTAGGATTATCAAATACTATTTCTTGCTTATCCAAACCTCATATACATCAAGCCCTTCGTTAGTCCGTTCACTGTACGCTAAGGGGAAATTTCCGAGGTGTAACATTCTTCCCCCTTTTGGAACATTCGTCCTCGAATGTTAAGTCATCGGGAATTCTAGAAAAATTTCGCCAGAGTTTTCCCTGTAATATGGCACTACCATCCTGTCACAACACCCCATAATATCATTGCCTCACAGGGCCACAACACAACAGCAACATAAATTGGCCACACACGACCTGTATACATAAAAAAAAAAGAATACATACCTCATAACCTCGATGTCTCACCATAGATCTCTTCTGGGGGCTGAAATAAATGCGGATGTGTGTATTTCATCTTCTCTTCTGCTTCCTAAGTCATCTCTCCTCGATTGTTATTTCGCGCAGGACCTTAACTGAAGCTACTTCTTTATTCCGAAGTTTCCGTACTTACCGTCTAGTATGGCAATGGGCACTTCTTCATAGGCTAGCTTTTTCGTGATCTGAACGCAAAGATTGGTCGGCCAATCTTTGCGGGATCTCCAACACATTTGCGGAGCATTGAAACATGAAATACCGGATGAACTAATTCAAGCTCTGAAGGCAAGTCCAATTCATAAGCTACTTGACCCACCTTGCGGATGATTTTGTAGGGTCTAATATATCGAGGACTCAACTTTCCTTTCTTACCAAATCTCATCACCCCTTTCATTAGTGATACTTTCAAGAACACCCAATCATTGACTTCAAATTCTAGATCTCGCCGGCGGTTGTCCGCATAAGACTTTTGGCGACTTTGGGCTGTCAACAATCGATCTCGAATTACCTTAACTTTCTCTACAGCTTGTTGAATCAATTCGGGGCCGATTAATTGCACTTCTCCGACATCAAACCATCCAATCGGAGATCTACACTTCCTTCCGTATAAAGCTTCATACGGAGCCATTTGGATACTGGAATGATAGCTATTGTTGTAGGCAAATTCGATTAGGGGTAAGTGGTCATCCCAACTACCTCCAAAATCTAAAACACATGCCCTTAGCATATCCTCTAAAGTCTGAATGGTGCGCTCGGCTTGTCCGTCAGTCTGTGGATAAAATGCCTTGCCGAGCCTCACTTGAGTACCTAGGCCTTCTTGAAAAGATTTCCAGAATTTGGCTGTAAATTGCGCCCCCTTATCTGTAATAATAGATATTGGAACGCCATGGAGTCTCACAATCTCTTTGATATACAACCTCGCATAATCTTCCGCTGAGTATGTAGTTCTGACTGGAAGAAAATGAGCTGCTTTCGTGAGTCTGTCCACAATCACCCATATAGAATCATACTTGCCTCGGGAACGGGGCAATCCCACAATAAAATCCATGTTAATCACTTCCCATTTCCAAGTAGGAATTTCCATTGCTTGCAATAATCCTCCTGGCTTTTGGTGTTCTATCTTCACTTGCTGGCAGTTTAGGCATTGTGCTACAAACTCTGCTATGTCTCTCTTCATGCCATCCCACCAATAAATTAGCTTGAGATCATGATACGTTTTTGTCGTTCCTGGATGAATAGAATACCGCGAATAGTGAGCTTCTTCTAGAATTCGGCGGCGTAATTCTGCAACATTTGGAACACATAGCCTTCCTCGGTATCTAAGAATCCCATCTATAGAAATTTCAAATGGAGACTTCTCTTTTGCATAACACGTATCTATGTGATTGGCTCGATTGAGGATCTTCATATTGCCGCTCTTTTACTTCCCTTGTTCAAGGACAGGCAGTAGATTATTAACACTAACTCCGCAGCACCCTGAATCAATTAGACGTACTCCAAGATTAGCTAGCTGGCGGAGTTCATGGATCATTTCTTTCTTTTCCGAAGGTACTTCACATAAGCTACCCATTGATCGGCGGCTAAGCGCATCAGCTACTACATTTGCCTTTCCGGGGTGGTATAAAATATTCACATCATAGTCCTTTAATAACTCTATCCACCGCCTCTGTCGCAGATTTAATTCTTTCTGTTTGAAAATGTATTGGAGGCTCTTGTGATCTGTATAGATGTCAACGTGCACGCCATACAAGTAGTGTCTCCACATTTTTAATGCATGGATAACTACGTACCAATTCGAGATCATGGGTTGGGTAGTTCTTTTCATGTTTTCGCAGCTGTCTTGAAGCATAAGCAATGACTTTACCGTGCTGCATCAATACGCATCCTAACCCTATGCCAGAAGCGTCACAATACACAACATAGCCATCCGGCCCTTCTGGAAGTGTTAAGACTGGAGCTGAGGTTAGTCTATCCTTCAACTCCTGGAAACTACGCTCGCAAGCGTCATTCCACTGAAATTTAGCTTGACTTCTGGGTTAGCTTCGTCAATGGGGATGAAATAGATGAAAAGCCCTCTACAAATCTTCTATAATAACTGCCATCCCGATCAGCTGCATAACTTCTGTAGGCGTCGTAGGCCTTGGCCAAGTCTTCACAGCTTCAATTTTCTGAGTGTCGACTCTAATGCCATCATATGAAATAACATGGCCCAAGAATGTCACAGAATTCAGCCAAAACTCGCACTTTGAAAATTTTGCATACAACTCCCGAGTTCGGAGAATCCCAAGAACAATACGTAAATGATCTGCATGTTCTGATTCTGTGCGAGAGTATACCAGAATATCATCAACGAATACTATCACGAACAAATCCAAGAGAGGCCTAAATACATTGTTCATCAAATTCATGAACACTGTCGGAGCATTAGTTAGCCCAAACGACATCACTCGAAATTCATAATTACCATATCTCGTCTTGAAAATTTGGTGTCTTGGGAATGTCTTCTCTAACCCTTACTTGATGATAACCCGATCTCAAATCTATTTTGGAAAATCTTGGCACCACTTTAGGCCGAGCAAATAAATTATCAATCCTCGGAAGAGGATACTTGTTCTTTGTAAGGCCACTTTATTGGAAATTGCCTATAATCAATGCATTCGCAGGAGCCATCTTTCTTTCTCACAAATAGGACCGGTGCTCCCCACGGTGATGAACTGGGTCTAATGAACCCTTTCTTGAGCAAATCCTTCAACTGTGCCTTTTAGTTTTTCAATTATGCCGGAGCCATTCGATAAACAGGAATAGAAATAGGCTTAGTGTCCGGCAACACATCAATGGCAAAATCAATTTCTCTTTCTGGAGGAAGGCACCAGTTCATCCGGAAATACATTCTAGAATTCGTTCACTACGGAACATTGGAAAGTTGGTGACTTTGCTTCCGTATACGTGAACTCGGACTAAGTGATAAATATAGCCCTTAGCTATCATCTTCCTTGCCTTAAGGTAGAAATAAACTTACCTCAAGGTTGCCGTATTACCCTTCCATTCAAGCACGGGCTCTCTGAAATTGAATCGAATTAATTTCATTCGACAATCGACATTAGCATAGCATGAGGCCAACCAATCCATACCCATAATAACATCAAAGTCTAACATTTCCAGCTCAACTAAATCAGCTTTGGTTTGGCGATCACATATCGCAACCATACAATCTTTATACATTTGTCTAGCTATCACGGGATCACCAACCGGAGTACACACCTCGAAGGGTTTAATTGGCTCGGGTTTCACCCCAATACGATTTGCAACATATGGAGTAATATAAGATAATGTGGAACCCGGATCTATCAATGCATACACATCATAAGAAAAAATGTACAATGTACCGTAACCACATGCTGGGAAGACTCGTGATCACGTCGTCCGGCCAAAGCATACAGCGGGGCTATGCGCTTTTGAAGTAGGTATTCCCCCTCAGCCTCTACCTCGGCCCCTTACCGGAATCTCGAGGAGTTTGCCACGTCGGGACGCCGATGAAGAACCGGCCCGCCGATCACCTTGGTGGGGTCGACCCCCAAGCTCGCCGCTTATCGACGGCCCCGATCTCTCATTATACGCGACCCACCGACCACAAGCGTAACAAGCATCCGAACCCCCGGTTGCTTGTCCACGTAGTCTACCGCACCGGCCATCGCGGTGCGGAGGTGCCTCGACTATAGTCTCCCCCACCGAGAACCCGGGGGCTCGCCGGCCCCGTCCCGAAAGGAGCGATCAAATCTTACGCACTCGAAAACCTAGGAGGTGCACTCGTCACTGACTGGCTTGAGTGCCTAGAATGTGTCTGCCTTGATCCCCCTCTATAATCACCGCCTATGCCCATAGAGCTGGCCCTTTTGCTTTGCCCTCTATCGACATCACGATCACCCCTTTGCGGAGGTTACCGTCCCTCTAAGTTTTGGGCATGGGCTTGAATACGGAAAATATCCATCCCATCTTACAATGAAGCCGTCAAGCAATCTTTAAACAAATGTGGCCCTAAGCCACTCACAAATCGTGCACCCGGTCTCCCATATCGGCCACCACCAAGGGGGCCCGAGCATACCTAGCCAAAGAATTAAATCAAGGCTATACTCCCGGCGCGCTCATGTTCCTTCGCTTCAAATTTAGAAATCTATCCGCTCTAGCTCGGTGGACCTCGGGTGGTAAGTAATGGCGGATGAAAGCGTCTACAAATTCTTGCCACACGGGAGGAGGCGCATTTTCTTTCCTTGACGCTATCCAATTATTATACCATAGAACCGCCACATCTCGGAGTCTATATGATGCCAACTCTACTGATTCAGTCTCGGAAGCATGAATAATCTGCAATGTTCTCAACATTTCGTCAATAAAGCCCTGCGGGTCTTCATCCAGCTTTGATCCAAAGAATTTCGGAGGATTCAAGCGTATAAAGTCACGGGCTCTAGTACTAGCCGAACGATCGCTTGGGCTCGCATTTTGCTGTTGTGCCTGGGCAGCAACCAACTGTGTCAATAAATAAATAGCCTCGATCACTTGTTGACCCGATGTAGCCGATTGGAGGAACTGGAGGCATAGGAGCCGGAGCCGAAGCCCTTCTGCTCTTCCCGTAATAGGAGGAATAGTGGAGGCATTAGATGGAGCCTCATGGTGTGACTCACCCTCATCTATATTCATAGGCGCTCTCTCTCGCTCGCCTTTTCATTGTGGTCTTGCCCTTCGGCGCCTTTAGCTTTTCCTTTTGGCGGCATTTCTGAAATCACAACACACTGTTAGGGAGGATTAAACCTTATGCTCGGCTCTATCGCACGATCTCATTAGAAGAAAGATGATCATTTTTCCTAAATGCACACAGCCTCACGTTTTATTAGCGTGGCACGCAACACACCATAAACAAGACTCTACTAGACACGCTCGTAGACACTTCCTAGGACCCAACGGCTCGATACCACACTCGTCCACGACCCGGGCTACGGCCGTGACGGTATCCGGGCTAACCACCGAACACCGCTCATTCTGTCCCTTATCTGCTCTCATTCATTATATGCATACTCGTAATCGTAGAAAGCTATTAGCATTTGGAACATATTTACTTTTATAAACATAAGCCCTTCGGATATCAAAATAATACTATATATATATATATATATACATGCATATACATGTGGACCATACTACTTACACTGCGTATCTACGAGCCTCTACTAGAGTACTAGACATATGGACGGGACATGACCCCGTCGTGCCCAAATCATGAGTATATACATATATGTACCAAAAAATAATCAATGGCACCTCCGGAATAAAGGAGGGCTCCTGTAAGTCTGCTGGGGCTCCTATGTATCCGCACCGTCACCCTGTCTACCTGTGGGCATGATCACAGCGTCCAAAGAAAACGGACGTCAGTATGAGCATTGTACTGAGTATGTAAGGCATAAACAATAATAAAACATCAATAAAATAAGGGAGCATCAAATGAGAAAATATATGTAACTGACTGTGTCGTATCATAGAAGAAATAATGCATGCTGGCTTACTCTCATAATCATCATGTCATGTATGTATAAATGTATAAGCTGCCCGACCATATAGGTACGGTGTGATAATCAGTATCATTAGCCCGCGTCCAGGCCTCCCGCGTCCGGGGTATCATTTCATGCCGCCCACTAGTGGTGTCTGCCCATGCCATCTGGCCATGGTGTATAGCTGCCCGCCTCGCGGCGACCGCCCGACCATATAGGCACGGTGTAATATCATCATATGCTCATGGTAATATGCTTATCATAACTCATCATAATGTATGCATAGAGACTCATAATTAATGATACTTTATCGGGGTGACATAAGGTCGTGGGCCCTCGATTTCATTATGGAACATTCATAAGCACTCTGCCTCACCTTGAAGGAACAACCATAAGGTGAGTGTATACAATGATCAACATCAATAGATCATAAATAGCATCATTAGTTTTATGGGGGTATCATATCATCATCACTATCATACTCATCGCATATCCCTTATCTCATATGGCCTTTGTCGTGGGTTTACCCCGCACAAAGACCAAGTTCGATTCTATTTGGGTGATCGTGGATGGACTCACCAAATCTTCTCATTTCCTTCCTGCGAAGATAACAGATACTGCGGCATATTATGCCAACTTATATTTGAAAGAACTCATCAGATTACATAGGATTCCGACATCTATCATATCTGACAGAGGTGCTCAATTCACTGCTCATCTCTGGAGGTCGTTCCAAGAAGGTTTGGGGACTCAAGTGAACTTGAGCCCTTCCTTTCATCCTCAGATGGACGGACAGGCAGAGAGAACCATACAAACTCTAGAAGACATGTTGCGAGCTTGTGCAATTGATTTTATAGGTAATTGGGATTAACATCTACGTCTTGTGGAATTCGCGTACAACAATAGTTATCAAGAAAGTATCCAGATGGCCTCATATGAAGCACTTTATGGGAGGCGTTGTAGATCTCCAATTGGGTGGTTTGAACCTACTGAAGTAGAACTATTAGGTCCCCACTCAGTTCATGAAGCAATAGAGAAGGTGAACCTCATTGTGCAACGACTCAAGACAACTCAGAGTAGGCAGAAGTCTTGTATGGACATGAGGCATCGTGAGCTAGAGTTTTCTGTTGGTAACAAGGTATTCTTGAAAGTATCACCAATGAAGGGAGTAATGCGGTTTGGTAGAAAGGGAAAGCTTAGTCCTCGTTTTATTAGCCCTTATGAGATTGTTAGGAGAATTGGGAAGGTGGCTTATGAGTTGAAGTTACCCTCTGAGATGGCCATAGTGCATCCTGTGTTTCACATTTCGATGTTGAGGTTGTATAAACTTGATCCTTCTCATGTCTTGACTCATGTAGAGATTGAAATCAACTAAGGGTTATCTTATGAAGAAGAACTGGTACAGATCTTAGATCGACAAGTTAGGAGGTTGAGAACAAAAGATATAGCTTTAGTTAAAGTCCTGTGGTGAAATAATAATACCGAAGAAGTGACTTGGGATGCGGAGGAGGACATGAAGAAAAGATACCCTCACTTATTCCCTACTCCAGGTTTGTGTTGAATCTTTTGGTTGTCGAATGCTTGTGATGGTTTAGGCTAAAAGTGTAAATCCCTCATTTCATGCATATAGGCTAGTTTGGGATAGTTGTAAGGAGTCCTCGTGAGGACCATATGGTTATTGTTAGATTATTAATTGAGTTTGTTTGGGGCAACTTGAGGCTTAGTGAATATCTTAAGCTATGACTTTCATTCGGCGACGAATGATGCTGGGGGGAGGGTGGGATAATGTAACACTCCGTAAATCCTAGTTAGGTGTGAACGTATTAAATGATAATTAATGTGACATTTTAGGCATATGAAGTCCTATCAATATGAGCTTGGGTGGAAATAGTTAATTTAAGATCAAGACCAAGTAGTGAAGTTCGTAAGAGTTCTTAAACTCGTCTAAGTTTTTGTTGATCTGGTTTGTAGGCCAATTTTGTTAAAATACATTGAGAATTTTGGAAAG
>NW_026719824.1:0-10499 GCF_029784015.1 Lycium ferocissimum
CTTTACATAGGGACATTATAAAGCTAAGTGCGACAAGTTTCAGACAAAACTATTTTAGGGTTCCCGGTAAGGGTTTTCACCTCCCGATTTCGTTTTTATGCACAAGTTGCCTATGGATTTCGTTTGGTATAAGAAAATTATTGGAGAATAAGGGTTAATTAACCAAGATTGGATGACTAAGTGAGATTAAGAACTTAATTACATCATTAGTGAGCTTAAGTGGCCGTGTGGGCCCCACTTGTGGTTTGGCCAACTCTTATTGGCTAAGAACTTGGGTGGGACACATGTCAACTTTGTGGACTGCATATATAAGGAGGATTGTTGAGTCATAATTCAATTAGAAGTTCATTTCAACATTACAAAGTTAGAGAAATTAAGAGATAGAGAGGGAGAGTCTCGGCCATAGCTGGCCGAGAATGAGCTGCTCCAAATTGATCCAAAAAAATTAATTTTCCAAGCAAATTAACTCCTCATCAAGTGTATAAGGACGTGTAGTAGTTGTTGGGAAGAGACAAGGAGGTGTAGCATTCAATAGAGTTGAAGATTCGGCCAAGGTTGAAGGACAAGTTGCAAGGTAAGAATGATCATTGTTCTTGTGTTGTATGATGATTTGAATGTATAATTCATGCATATTGTTGTTGGATTGTTGTTATGGTTGAACTTGAGTGTGAGCCGTGAGCTTGGTGAAGCCATGGTTGGTTCCATTTTGCATGTATTGTTGGTAAATAAATGAATGTCAACATGCAATTGAACAAAGATTGTAGAAGTTGGTTTATGATGTGCATGTTAGAATTGGGCTGTTTTCTTAAAGTTTAAGTGAGCCATGTGTTGTAGATTTGAATGGAATTATGTTTGGTTTTCTTGTACATGTATTGGAAATGGATTGAAGGTGTTGTAGTTTGGATAAATGAGTGGAAATCATGAAGTTGTAGGGATGGCATTGAAGCCGTGTAAGGGGACTGTTTTAGGGGAGTTTATGGACTGTTTTGTGCCAAGTTTTGATTGTTGTTGTTATGCACAATGTGGTATATTGTATGTATGTTGAATGTGTGAATTAAGGTGTTAATGAAACAAATCATGTTGAGGTGTATAGGCAGTCCAAAACCGTGGACTGTTTTGGGTACTAGAAGTGAAGTAATGTTGTTGAATGTTGTTATGAACATGTAGTAAAAGTGAAATGGTATTGTTGTATGGGCTGTTTGGCCGTGAGTTGGGACTGAATAGAATGATATACAAGCTGTCCAAAGTCCCCTAAGTCATGTTAAACAAGTTTGGAATGATATAAGAAAGAATGATTAGTAATGTTAGCTTGTAGCGCTAGTTGGTTTGTATGCGAACGAAACGTCGTCTAAATGTTTGAAAGGGATTGTGAGCGTCAGAGTGCGTGTTAAAATCCTTTGTAAACTAATTGTAGCTCTTGATATCTTGATATAGGATAAGTGTTGTTGGGCAGCAAGTACAAGTTATTATACGACTAAACGCTAAAGGTACGTAAAGCCTACTCCTTCCTTCTTTTTGGCATGTTCTAGACGTAAGTAAGATATAATCCGAGCCTCGGGGTAACTCCACTCTCTAACTCCTAGTATGACATGTGATTGTTATTCATCCTTAATGTTGAAAATGTTGGAATGGTCGAGTTATGATCTCGCTATCTATTACATGATTGACTTGTATGTAACGTATAGGAGTTCTTTTTCTTAAAAGGAATTGCATAGGTATGTTGGGTTTTTATCAAATGTAACATGCTAGGGTGATACATGTACATGAATCTTGAAACGTTCCTTAATGTAGTTTATAATGGTAATTGGAAAGAATTTAATGTGATTAGTGTCCTGATGTCCGAGAACTGATTTAGTTTACTATTCATTGAGTCTCAAAGATGTTTTACTTTTATGTGGTTGCTTATTATTCTGCTCGTGCTTACCGTTATATCCTTCACTGAGTCCCGGGCCAGGGTACGTTCTCGTGCGTACAACTATTATGCTATTCACCGAGTCCCTCACTAGAGGGCCGGGACACATTATATATATATATGATGATGATGATGATATGATGATTTGGAGATGGATATAGGAGGGCATATATTCCTTATTACCGAGTCCCTTACTAAAGGGCCGGGACACGAATATGTTTATGTTTATAATGTTATGATTATAAATACCGAGTCCCTTACTAAAGGGCGGGACACGTTATATATGTTATATACAGAATGATTATGCAGTTTTGATTATAAAACACTATATTGATATTGATATGAGAACGATACAGATGAAATATGTTCAAAGGCAAGTTTTTTTTGAAACTCTGATTGTTGCATTGAATCCTGTTCACCTTGTCATAGATACGATTCTCTTTACTTTGTTTCATGCTTTATATACTCAGTACATATTCCGTACTGACCCCCTTTCTTCGGGGGGCTGCGTTTCATGCCCGCAGGTGCAGACGCTCGTTTCGGAGATCCGCCAGCCTAGGATATCTACTCAGCTATTTCAGAGTGCTCCTTTGTTCCGGAGCATAGTTTCGTGGTATAGCCTTTTGATATGTATATATGTTGTTGTTCAGGGTACGGCGGGGCCCTGTCCCGTCATATGATGTCGTTGTCACTCTTAGAGGTCTGTGGTCACATGTGTGGGTCTATGTGTAGTTGATGTTTTGTTGTGTGGACATGACTTGTGTTTGGGGCGTACCCATTTGTAGTGGCAGCCTTGCCGGCTCGCGTAGATATATGTTTATTATGGTTTTGTGTATGAAGGTAGCCTTCTCGGCTTATGTTTTGTTGGGACGTCCTATATATATATATGACAGCCTTGCCGGCTTTTGTGCGGTATTAACTGTTAAAGGTTGTAACTCTTCAGGAGCTAGGTAGCTTTGATATGCATACGTCTTGTCTTTATACTTATAACAGTTCGTGCATGCTAGTAGTGTATGACTATAGATAACAAGTGTATACGAGTGTCCAGCTCGGGCACTAGTCATGGCCTACGGGGTTGGGTCGTGACAAAAGTGGTATCAGAGCGGTTAATCCTCGGAGTGTCCACAGACCGTGTCTAGTAGAATCTTGTTTATCGATGTGTTGTGCACCACATTTATAAACAGGAAGCTACAGGGCATTTAGGATATCATCTTTCCTTCTTGATTCTAGATCGTGCGATAGAGCTGTATCATTAGGATGATTCCTTCCTGACGGATTGTTATGTTTACAGCGATGCCTCCGAAGAAGGCGACAGCCGCCCAGAAGGGCAAGACAATAGTCGGGGAGACCAGTCAGGCCCGGAGGACTACTAGAGCCTATGCTCGATCTGTACCTGAGGTTGGACTCCAGTCAGCGAGCTCCGCTACACCACCATTATCGGGGGAGCCTAGAGCAGCAGATCAGGGGACTGCCCCACCACCAGCTCCTGGGATTCCAGCACCTGAGCCTTCAGCTCCCCAGCCGGGGGCGGAGGATAGAGCTATGAGGGACGCAGTACAGCTATTGACTAGATTAGTGTCGGGGCAGGCTCGCAGACACGGATCTGGAGGTGATCATGCAGACAGATATGATAGTTTAAGGGTTCGTGACTTCTTGACATGTAACCCCCCAGAGTTTTATGGGTCACGGCCAGCAGAGGATCCACAGGATTTTATCCGACAGATGTTGCGCACATTGAGGGTAATTAGAGCTACTGAGACTGAGTCTGTGGAGTTGGCTTCGTATCGATTACGTGATGTGGCTGTTAACTGGTATGAGTCCTGGGAATTGTCCAGGGGCGAGGATGCTCCTCCAGCCGTGTGGGACGAGTTCGTGGAGGCCTTTATGGGCCATTTTCTGCCTCCGGAGGTGAGGCGAGCTAGAGTTGATAGGTTTCTACACTTGAGACAGGATGGCAGAAGTGTTCGAGATTATAGTCTCGAGTTTGACTCGTTGGCCCGGTATGCGCCCACTATTGTAGCTGACATGGCTGATAGGGTACATCGTTATGTAATGGGGTTGGATCTGTACTTGATTGATGGCTGTTTGGCAATGGCTTCTCAACCCGGTATGGACATCGTTCGGGTGCAAGCATATGCACAGGGGGTTGAGGACCGACGTAGGGGGCGTCGACCTGATAGAGAGCATGATCGGGGTCAGCATAAGAGGGCTAGGTCAGCCGGGTATTCTGGTGAGTTTCGGGGCGGGCAGCCCCAGCAGCAGCAGCAGCAGGGTAGATATTTTTCTCAGCCGGCACGGAGTGCACCTCCACGATCCACGGGTAGGAGGTTTGATAGCACGGGGTATTCAGGAGCCGGTCAAAGCTCCATGACTTCCGGGTTCCAGATGCGCAGGGATTCAGTCCAGATGAGGCCACCCTTACCTCAGTGCCCTCGATGTGGTAGGCGTCATTCGGGGGAGTGTCGTCGTATTACTGGTGCTTGTTTCTCTTGCGGCCGTCAGGGCCATACTATGAGGGAGTGTCGATTTGGCAGTAATGCCGGTGGTGCAGCTCAGCCTATCGGATCAGTTGCTGGTTCTTCCTCTTCGGCAGCTATGCGCCCTATAGGGCAAAGCATTCCGACACCAGCAGGCCGTGGCAGAGGCCGGGGCGTAGTTTCCAGTTCCAGCGGTCCTTCGAACCGCATATATGCCTTAACTAGCAGACAAGATCAGGAGGCGTCGCCAAACGTTGTTACAGGTATATTATCGATCTTCTCCCAGGATGTATATGCATTGATAGATCCAGGCTCTACATTATCATATATCTCTCCCTTTGTGGTTGGTAAAATTGGGGTAAAACCCGAATTTATAGAACCGTTCGAGGTAGCTACACCTGTAGGGGATTCGGTTATAGCTAAGCAGGTATATAGAAATTGTTCGGTGGTTATACATAATCGTTGCACCAAGGCGGACTTAATCGAGCTAAATATGACTGAGTTCGATGTTATTATGGGGATGGACTGGTTGGCTTCTTGTTATGCTAACGTAGATTGCAGAGGCAAAATAGTTCGGTTCCGGTTCCCAGGGGAGCCAGTTATAGAGTGGAGGGGGATTACAGCATCGCCGAGGGGTAAGTTTATTTCATACCTCAAGGCAAGAAAAATGGTTAGGAAGGGCTATATTTATCATCTGGTCCGTGTGCATGACTCGAAAGCGGAAGTACCGACTCTTCAGTCAGTCCCGGTAGTCAATGAATTTCCAGATGTGTTCCCAGATGAACTTCCAGGCCTTCCACCTGAGCGTGAGATAGAGTTCACTATAGACGTTTTGCCGGACACCCAGCCTATATCTATTCCTCCTTATAGAATGGCACCTGCAGAATTGAAGGAATTGAAGGAGCAACTGAGAGACTTATTAGAGAAGGGCTTCATCAGGCCCAGTACGTCACCTTGGGGAGCACCGGTATTATTTGTACGGAAGAAAGATGGGTCGCTGCGTATGTGTATTGACTATAGGCAGCTGAATAAAGTAACAATAAAGAACAGGTATCCCCTTCCCAGGATTGACGATTTATTTGACCAGTTGCAGGGTGCCAAGTGTTTTTCGAAAATAGACTTGCGGTCAGGATATCATCAGGTGCGGGTGAGGGAGGCAGACATTCCAAAGACTGCATTCAGGACCCGATATGGGCACTATGAGTTTAAGGTGATGTCCTTTGGTTTGACCAATGCTCCAGCGGTGTTCATGGACCTAATGAACCGAGTATTCAAGCCATTTCTCGATCTGTTTGTGATTGTATTTATTGATGATATTCTTATTTATTCGCGGTCAGAAAGGGAGCATGCCGACCACTTGAGGACGGTACTTAGGGTCCTCCAGCATCAGAAATTATATGCTAAGTTCTCTAAATGCGAATTCTGGTTGACCTCAGTAACTTTTCTGGGGCATATTGTTGGGGCTGACGGTATTCGGGTGGATTCGCAGAAAATAGAGGCTGTTAAGACTTGGCCTAGACCTACAACACCTACTGAGGTACGTAGTTTTCTCGGACTAGCGAGTGTTACTACGGGAGGTTTGTGGAAAAGTTTGCCTCGATCTCGGCGCCTTTAACAAGGTTAACACGGAAGGCGGCTAAATTTCGGTGGACGAAGCTTGTGAACGGAGCTTCCAAGCTCGTTGAAAGATAAGTTGACTACGGCTCCAGTCCTAACTCTTCCAGAGGGGCCGGATGGCTATGTCATTTATTGTGATGCTTCTGGTGTTGGGATAGGCTGCGTGTTGATGCGGCATGGCGGAGTTATAGCCTATGCCTCCCGACAACTCAGAAAGCACGAAAGAAATTACCCCACCCATGACCTGGAGTTAGCGGCGTAGTGATTCATGCTTTGAAAATATGGAGACATTATCTCTATGGCGTACATGTTGACATTTACAAAAGATCATAAGAGTCTCCAGTACATCTTCAAGCAAAAAGAGCTGAATTTGCGGCAAAGAAGGTGGCTAGAGTTGCTAAAAGATTATGATGTTGACATCCTTTATCACCCAGGAAAGGCCAATGTGGTAGCAGACGCACTCAGCCGTAAATCTATGGGTAGTTTGGTAGATGTACCACCAGGGAAGAAAGAGATAGTCCACGAGGTTCGACAATTAGCCAATCTGGGAGTTCGTTTGTTGGATTCTGAAAGTCAAAGAATATTTGTGCGAGGTGTTGCTGAGTCGTCTATTGTAGAAGAGGTAAAGAGGCACCGGTATGAGGACCCTATTCTTGTACATTATAGAGATATAACACATCGAGAAGGTGAGACCCCATTGAAGTTACATCCGACGGAGCACTTCGATTCGATGCGGTGTTATGTGTACCCGAGGTTGCGGGGTTACGGCAACGGAGTTATGTCACGACCCAACTATGCTCGTACTCGTGACTAGCGCCCCGGGGGCACCCGTGCGTACCAAAAGCCAAAAATAGTAACTCGGGTATTTAGGAAAAGATTTGGGCGAGTTTGTTGCGTTTCCTACTAACCAAAAATTTGCTACTTGTTAAGAAAATACCAACAAAGACCACACGGGGCCAACATATCCATATACACATATATGGCGAGCCGACAAGGGGCAACGCGGTGGATAAACCGCCCCAAACAAATTGCACATACACACATACGTACGGATAGAGCCATAACACCGCGTACGTGTCTACGGACCTCTACACGGAAGTAACAAAATCATATGATGGGACGGGGGCCCGTCGTACCCCGAATAAATATATACACGAATGTAGCAAAAGACCGTACCAAAATCTAGGCTCCGGACAAGGGAGCTCTTCAAGATAGGCGAACGGGGACCCTAAGGGCGGCGGCTCACTCAAACGTGTATACGAACACGCGCGACATGAAACGCGGCCCCGAAGAAAGGGGGTCGGTACGAAATATGTGCGAGTATGTAAACACACACACACATAGCGAATGATACGGAAGTAAAGAGGGACGTGTGAGTACGAACCGGATCTCATAAAACTCACCTTGAACGTAGATCATGCTTTTCAAAATCATTAATGGACTGGGTATCATAATTAAAGAAAGTATCATGAACATATGCATACATAACATTCCCCGGCCCTCTAATGAGGGACGCGGTAAGTAAAATCATCATGTATATACATGTAACGTGCCCCGGCCCTCTAGTGAGGGACGCGGTGAAAAGGAATCATCGTATGCCAAAATGCCAAATCATCACATCATCATCGTATATATATATATATATATATATATTAATATAACATGCCCGCCCTCTAGTGAGGGACGCGGTGAACAATGCAATGGAATTGCACGAATACATGCCCTGGCCCGGGACGCAGTGAAAGATGTCATAACAGCTCGCACGAGCAGAGTAGTGAGAAAACCATATGCAACATAAAACATACAATGTTTGCCAAGACTCGAAAGAACAATCCGGACGATAGATCATTTAAAGGAAATCAACAATAGCCAAAGGTCATACCTTTCGGAGTTAAAACGAATTATGTCAAAAACAAAACCTTTGGGGTCGTTTATACATGGCAAAATATGTCATAGAACTTAATGGGATAATCAAACGATCACTTTTTAATAATCGAAAGTTAGTCAAAAGTCGTACTTACATGATGCTCAAAACAAGTCAATTAAGTCACCGTGGAAAAATCTCGGGAAATCGGGGGCCCACCTCGGGTCAAATGAGGTGGCGTACATGATTTACGTATGTTACACTTCATGACATCACTTATGAAAGTTTTAAAGGTAGTCGGGTCCTATTTGTGCAAGTTCTAGACATTTAGGCACTTCACAACTATTCGTAACATATTCAATTCAATTCAACCAAATGAAAAATGGGCAAATTCGGACGTAGATTCGAAGAGTAGAGTCATCCCCGAGGCTTGTATCAAAACCTATTATGCCTAGGACATGCCAAGAGAACAAAAAGGTGAAGCTTTACATACCTTATTCGCTCCTTACGCTTCTCCAAATTCAAATCCCGTTTCGTCCAAAATCTACAATTGGTCACATTTACCAAATATTAATCATAAGGCTTTAAGAATTCAATCTTCATCAATACTTGTCTACACAAATTTGGGCAGCATCTCCCCTATACATATAGCACCCCCAAGAATTTAACTCGGCCAAAGTAATTCAACAACAACACCAACAATCATCACAAAACACAATATAGCATAACTAGTCTCCTTTCCAACATAGTGTACTAATTTTCATTCCAACTTCACATTTTCAATTCAATACCAACCTTCTCATATTCATTTACTAATCAAGATCATTACAATACAATTTGGAAATATTTCATAACTTTTTTACGAAATATTCACAAAATATACAAAGTATACAAATTTTTCACCAAAACCATAACCCATCCAAAACTTCTAATCTTCATCATAAATATTCGTAACATATTTCCATTCCCCTCATTTCCTCACAATATTCATAATTTGCACCTTAACAATTCATTTTCATAATTATGCAAATTTCCCATAACTTCACCAATTTTCCTACAATCATTATACAACCCATTTTCATGTAATTTTTGGCTAGCATTCTCCCACTTACTCCACAAGACCACTACAACACAATTAACATATCAAATAAAATTTCAATTTTTCCTCTCCAATAATCCCCATTTTCGGCCACACCCCTATACATCTCTATAACGTACAATTTTTACACTTTACATTTCTTTCCACATACTACAACATATACATATAATTCTTCTAATATAAAAGAGTAAAATTCTTACCTTTTTGTCCCAACTTCCTCACTTAACTAAGTTGTTAAATTGATGAAACAAGTGCCCCTTCTTCCAAAATAACTACACCAAGTTGTAAAGGACCCTTGAATTAGTAGGAATACCACAAGAAAATAATTTTAGAGGCAAGATTTTGAGGGGTGATTTTTGAGAGCTTATGGCCGAATGGCCTTCAAATTTTTGCTCTTGTTTCTTTTGTTTCTCTCTTATCAATTGTCTTGAAACTTCTATGAGTTTCATGACAATTAAATGGTCCCTTATATTTATTTAGCACATGGGAATTAGCACATGGTAAATTCCCATGAGCTTGGGCCATTATACCATGGCCGGCCACCCCTCTCAATTTTGGGCCTCATTTTTCTTTTCATTTTTTTGGGCCAACCCGGTTGGTCCCGAGTTGGGCCAAGCCCACTGACCTTTCGACCTTAAAACGTCCATATCTCCTTGTACTGACGTCACCTAGGAACGCATGACCTATGGTTGGAAAGCTAATTCAATTATCTACAACTTCTATTTCTTGGTATATTTCCAAATTCCAAACTTATAATACCGTTTTTTCCCCTCAAAGTCAGGTCACCCAAAAACGTTTTCATAAAAATATTCGTTTGGAGGGCTTCCACTTTGATTTGGCCCAAGGGTCCTTCATGAGTTGTGTTTAACTTTACATATGTGATTCATATAACTTGTCACATGTTCCAAAAAGAAAATCTTAACGTGTGGGCCCCACCTCAGCTTACAAATAATCCGACGTTCAAAAATACGGGATATAACAGTTATGGGGGAGGCACATTGTGCTCGTTACTCTGTTCATCCAGGATCAACTAAGATGTATCATGACCTTAGATGCCTGTATTGGTGGGATGGCATGAAGAGAGATATAGCGAGAGTTTGTTGCTCGGTGTCCAAATTGTCGGCGAGTTAAGACCGAGCATCAAAAGTCGGGGGGATTATTGCGGGGAGATGGAGATTCCTGCACCGGAAATGGGAGGTAATCAATATGGACTTCGTCACGGGTCTACCTCGCACTCCAAGGAAGTATGACTCTATACTGGGTCATCGTTGATAGATTGACGAAATCGGCTCATTTTCCGATTGCTAGGACTACATATTCGGCGGAAGATTATGCCGGACATATATCAAGGAAATAGTAAGGCTGCGGGGTTCCTACGGCTATTATCTCCCGACAGGGGAGCCCGAGTTTATAGCTAATTTAAATCTTTCCAAGAGGGATTGGGGACCCGGGTGAGCCTCGGCCTGACATTTCATCCTCGGAGTGACGGACGGTGGCGTGCCTATCCGGACACTACACAAGATATGTTAC
>NW_026719825.1:0-11037 GCF_029784015.1 Lycium ferocissimum
TTTCCCCCTTCTTTTGTTGGGATTTTGTAACGGCCTTTTGGGGCCCTTTGTTCTTGGGAGCATGTGTATTAGGGATTTTGGGAGTTTTGATTTTTCCCCGAGATGGGGTTTACCCAAGGGGTTGTACGATGGTTGGGAATATATATTTAGGGGTGTTTGGTCGCTAGAGGTGAGACCTTTCGTCACCGGCTAAATCGGTTTGGGTCGTGATAACGGTGGTCACCACTATGGCGACCAGCTCGCGGTTCTTGTGCCGCCATAGCAAGACACCGGCCACAACCTGAAATTTTCCAACTTTCACAAGTCTCAACCTGAAATTCGACTATCACCCGAGCCCCCACACACAAAAACCAGATATGTAGACGCATATAAAAACACACTACGAACGCACTTCTGGCCTCGAAATTTCCAACGGGGGTCTCGTTGACCAAGTCAATCCCCAATAGCCTAAAACAACCTTTCTAACCCAAGTCGCAAAATGCACCCAAGCATATTTGAAAACGAACTGAACATACCCGCAAGTTACAAATGTTCATCCAAATCTCTTGTAATCGATGAATTTTTGAAAAAGTTTCATTTACCCAAAAGTCAACTTTGAGTCAAACGTTTTTCACTTTTAGGCTTATATTCACAAAAACTTATCTAATACTAATCCGATGGCCTCAAAAATCGTACCACCCATCCCCACAAGTCAGATATATGCTAACAAAGCGCGGGAAAAAGTCAGCATGGTCAAAAGTACCTTAACGGCCAAACGGGTTGTTATAAAAACCCTTTCCATTCCACCACTTCAATTATTCATTCTAAGCAAATTTTTCGGCGATTTGAGGAGACTTTTGGCTAAATTCTTCTTGTGGGTAAGTCTCTTAACCTTATATTTCATCCTCTACACTTTCATAAGTTTAAATCCATGTCAGAAATCATTAGAAGCTAAGAAGCAAAGTGAGTCTTGATGGTTTGTTTACTAATTGAGTTTTAGCCTACTAAATTATGATTTGTTGGTGGGTTTTGTTTCTCTAAGTACAGAATTGATGGAATACGAATCAATAAGCTTGAATCCACCATTAATATTGAGAAATTAGATTTTGGAAAATGGATTTTCATGATAAATTCTTGAAATGGGTTCCAGACTTCCAAAAAAGAAATTGATTCTGAAATTTACTAGAATAAACATAGAAAGTGATGAATTCATTGTTGTTAAGCCTAGTTCTTCCATTATTAGTGATTAATTTGAGGAATAAAGAGTTAGGGTTTATTCTCAAATTTGAGGGTTACACTTTAAATCCGAATTGTGTGCCCAATTGTGAGCTGATTTAGTAATTGATTAGTGGGTTTGATCATGTTACACATTGAAAATTTCGTGTGGTTTGCATTATAAGTAAGATAACTTAAACCTAAAGTGGATATGAAGCCATTACAAGGTTAAGGAAGGTATTTAATAATTGTAAGTATGTACCTTAAGATTTCGAAGTTAGAGGAAAGGATTGGAAATTTTAGTCATGTTTTGGGAAGATTTTGTATCATTTGAGTTATACATTGATTAGAATTACTTTGAGGGGGTTTTATAGGGCTCCTTAGAAGGTTAATGAAGTTTTATACAAGTGCCAAGAAGGTTCCACAAGGATTGGATGTCAAACGAATAGAAAAGAACGCATTTTTCGAAAATTGGAAAACTTGGGCAATATTCGGCCGCATACTCAGTATGTTGTGCAGGCCACAAACTCATAATTTTGGCTAGGCTCACTACCTAACATTACCCACATGTTTTGGAGGGAGTATGCAACCACATACTAAGTATGTGGTGCCACATACTCTCTGCAACACGGAGCGGTGGGAGGTAATTTTCAACCCTTTTATGTCCCAAAAGATCCCATTTTTCACATTCATTCCACACTCATATATCCACATTATAAGAGAGTCCTTGAGACTTATTGAAGGTTCTTCAACACTCTAAAACCTTCCACACCATCAAAAGAGAAGATCAAACATTAAAAACTCCAAGATAATCTATGGAAGATGATTGCTCTTTCTTCTCTTCAATGTTGTGGTGAACTTGATCTTGGAAGGAGTTGAGTGAGGTGAAGTTATTCTTCTACAAGGTATGTTCTTGATCTTATTTACGTTATTGAGTTGGTTTAGAGGTTTAGCATGTCTTGGAGGAGAAAGAATCGTAGTAGAGAAGTCATAAAGTATTGAATGGATGTTGAAGGTTATGAATTGAATTTGAAAGTGGACTTTGGAATGATTTAAGGGTAATTTGAACATAATTCCTTGATTATGGTATTTTTGATGTTATTATTATTGTTTGGGAGTTGTTTTAGAATTTGGTGGAAGTCGATGAAATATGGGAAGTGCGGCCCAAATTCGGCTAGCTCGTTAATTACTCTGGTTTGAACTTAAGAGTGTTTTCAAGACTTAACCTTAGTATGAATCCTCTTGAATGTAGATTTTCAAGCTTGGGAAGGTAACATTAAGTAGTTAAGGAGACGAAAGGTATATTAAGGCTAACCCTTTCTTTCTTAAGGCATGATTCCTTTGTTGTGAGTCTACACGTGACATCCAAAATGTCCCTATTTCTAAATATGCTAGAAGATTATGGTTCTTGATGTTCTCCTGATATTTTTGATCTTGTTCATCATTGTTGAACTCATTTCATGGTAGTAAACCCTTTAAAGAAAGATATTGTGACAATGATGATTCCATAATGGTAATCGGAGGTTCACTGACCTTATGTCACTCCGAGAAGTTCATATTGATGTTGTATGAGTCTTTCATACATTTATATATGGTCAAACCCATCGACAAACACCTGTGGTCGTCCACTTCTTTCACTTGAGCACCTAAGGTGGTCCTTGTTCCATTTAGACACTTCAGGTGGGCCATTCCTATTCCACTTAGACATTTTTTGCACCGTTATTAGAGCAAAATCAACACCAGTCGTCTCCTATGTGGATTAAGTGGCCAATTAAATTGTGCCAGCTCATTTAAATTGTGCTAACTCAATTAAATTGTGCCAACTCATTTTAATTATAAATTCATTAATTTGTAAATTCGTGGAGTTTTGACCATTAAAAATTGGGGCTTTTGGGCTGGTTAGATGTGCAATGAGGTGGCGCTCCCTTTGGTGTTGGTTTTGCTCCGATAACGGTGCAAAAAGTGTCTAAGTGGAATAGGAATGACCCACTTGAAGTGTCTAAATGGAACAAGAGTGACTTTAGGTGCTCAAGTGAAAGAAGTGGACGACCACAGGTGTCTGTCGATGGGTTTGGCCTTTATATATATGTATCTATTTTACGATATTGAGTCACGCTATAATTAGTCTGGTACGATATCTATTGTGTATACAACTGCAGTTGGGTACGGATAACATCGAGCCTTGTTATAGCTAGGTACGGATAATACCGAGCCTTGTTATGGCCGGGTACGAGCCTATATGGCCGGGTATGGTATCATTATATATGTATGCATGGAAATTATTTCTTTAGAGAAAGGCTAAGTATGCATGACGGCCTCCTTGAGTGGTATCCTGAGATATAAATGAATCCCCTTATCGTATGTTATTTTCATGCTGTTAATCATGCCTTACATACTTAGTACATTATTCGTACTAACATCCTTTTTTTATGGACGTTGCGTTCATGCCCGCAGGTAGACAGGGAGACAGACCGGACCCCTAGGCTGCTTCATCAGCGATTGCATAGATTTACTCCATTTGATTTGGAACTACAGTTTAGTTGGTACTATTCTTTTGTGTACACATGGGCATGGCGAGGCCCTGTCCCGTCTTTATGATATTACGCACTCCATGTAGAGGCTCGTAGACAGATGTACATAGTTAGATATTCCATAACCTCATCGGTTCATATTTTTGTATGTCATTTTTGGCATCCTTGTCGGCTTGTACATATGGGCAAAGTTGATGACGTTTATATAGAGATGTATTTACCTTTTAGACTCATGCCCCTACAGATTATGATAATCATGAGTTATCTTTTATGGTCCACCTAGAATTAATAATGAGAAGTATGTTAAGAAGTGTTCGGTAGGTTAGCTCTGGGTGCCTGTCATGGCCCTTTGATTCGGTCATGACGAAAATGGTATCAGAGCAGTTCGTCCTAGGGTATGTTTGCGAGCCATGTCTAGTATAGTCTTATTTATGGGTGTAAAGTGTGCCACACTTATAAACAGGAGGCTGTGAGGCATGTAGGAATGATCAACCTTTCTTTCTCACCTAAGATCGTGTGATAGAGCCATGTTATGAGGACTCTCCTTTTTCTGATAGTGTGTTATGATTTCGGGATGCTCGTGAAGAAAAACACTACGGTGGCCCAAAAGGGCAAGTCGGTGGTGAGTAGGAGGACCGAACGGTGCCGCCACGAGAGGTAGAGGAGGGTGAGTCTCGGAATGAGGTTCCGTCCGTCTCTCTCACACTCCGCCCACTCAAGAGGAGCTCCAGCTCCAGCAGCCCTAGTTCCTCCACCAGATGCCTCAGTTCAGGGAATGAGAGAGGCCATCTATTTGTAGACCCAGTTAGTAGCCGCTCAAGCCCAGCGGCAAGGTGCAGGTCATGGTGATAAGGCTATCAGTGCTAGAGTTCGTGATTTCATTAACTTAGACCCTCTAGAATTCTTTGGGTCAAAATCGGATGAGGACCCGCAGAACTTCATAAATGAGATGCTGAGAACATTGCGGGTAATGCATGCTTCAGATGTTGATCGGTAGAGTTGTCCTCTTATAGATTAAAGGATGTTGATGTTCATTGGTATGCTACCTGGATGTCATCTAGAGGGGTTAACGCGCCCCCATCTGTATGGCAAGAGTTTGTGGATGCTTTCCTTTGGCATTATTTCCCGCCAAAGGTTCTCCGTGCTAGAGCCGATAGGTTCCTGAGCTTCAAATAGGGGAACCTGAGTGCCCAAGAGTATAACCTTCATTTTAATTCTTTGGCTCGGTATGCTCCAACTATGGTAGCTGATATGGGAGATCGCGTCCACCGATTTGTGAATGGGTTAGGGCCACATTTAATTGCTGATTGTTTGACAGCCTCACTTCAGAAAGGTGTGGATATTTATCGTATACTGGCCCATGCCCAGGATCTCGAAGAATGATAGCAATAGCGGAGGAGTAAGTGTGAGCATGATAGGGGTTATAGTAAGAGGGCCAGATCCTCAGGTCTTGTTAGTGAGTTTGGAGGGGGTTAGAGGCAGCTGTATTATAGGCACTCAGGCCATTCAGCGGCTAGTGCACCTCCACAATTTGCGGGCTAGAGATTTGATCAACCTATTTACTCAGGATCGAGTCAGAGGTTCAGAGCTTCAGGTTCTCAGTATAGGGGTGATTTAGGCCAGATGAGACTACCTTTACCATGATGTACTCAGTGTGGTAAATTACATTGGGGACAATGTCGATTAGGTTCAGATGTTTGTTATGCCTGCGGTCAGCCAGGCCATATTATGCGTAACTATCCATCGAGAGGTGGTAGAGGTATGGTCTAGCCCACAGGATCAGCAGCTGGTTCTTCATCATCTGTACATCCTCCGGGGAAAAGCTCACTGATATCAGCAGGCAATGATAGAGGTAGAGGAGGCGCATCCGGTTCGAGTGGTCCTCGGCATCGTATTTGACCGGGCCGGACGACAAGATCTCGAGTCTTTCCTAGATGTTGTCACGGTGCATATATCGCATTTTCTCATGATGTATATGTATTGATTGATCCAGCTTTCACATTGTCATATGTTACTCCTTATGTTGCTGGTCGATTTGGGGTAAAACCTGAGTAAATTAAACCTTTTGAAGTGTTTACACCCATTGGTGACACATTGATAGCTAGTCGGGTATATTTTTGTGGTTATAGTGTGTGATCGTCGCACCATGGCAGATTTGATTGAGTTGAGTATGGTATATTTTGATGTTATCATGTGTATGGATTGGTTGGCTTCCTGTTATGCCAATATTGATTGTAGGGCAAAAATAGCTCGTTTCCAGTTTCTAGGAGAGCCAGTTCTAGGATGGAAGGATAATACAGCATCTCTGAGAGGTAGGTTCATTTACTATCTCAAGGCAAGGAAGATGATTACTAAAAGTTGTATTTACCATTTAGTCCAGTTCTAAGAAACAGAAGCAAAGTCACCAACTATTCAGTTTGTCCCAGTAGTGAATGAGTTTCTGGATGTATTCCTGGACGAGCTTCAAGGCCTTCCGCCAGAGCGAGAGATTGATTTTGCCATTGATGTGTTGCCATACACTAAGCTAATATCTATCCCTCCTGCAGAATTGAAGGAGTTAAAGGAGCAGTTGAAGGATTTGTTGGAGAAGGGCTTTATTAGGCCTAGTTCGTCGTCGTAGGGAGCGTCGTTGTTGTTTGTGAGCAAGAAAGATGGCTCCTTGAGAATGTGTATCGCTTACAGACAGCTGGATATGGTTATGATAAAGAACACATATCCACTTCCAAGAATTGATGATTTATTTGATCGAGGAGTTCTGGTGAAACAAATGGTTCTCAAAGATAGATTTGAGATCCGGGTATCACCCTGTGTGAGAGTCGGGGAGAAAGACATTCGAAAGATGTGGCCTTGTAACTGAAGTTATGGTCATTTCGAGTTTCGGGTAATGTCGTTCGGGTTGACTAATGCACCATAGGTATTCATGAATTTGATGAATAGTGTATTCAGGCCTTTCCTAGATTCGTTTGTAATTGTGTTCATCGATGACATCCTGGTATATTCTCGATCCGAAGGGAGATACGCAATCATTTACGTACAGTACGTAGGGTTCTTCAGGCTCGAAATTTCTATGCAAATTTTTCTAAATGTGAGTTTTGGTTGAATTTAGTGACTTTTCTGGGGCACATTATTTCAGCTGACGGTATTCGGGTAGATATCCCGAAGATTGAAGCTGTGAAGACTTGGCCAAGGCCTATAACACCCATTGAAGTTTGTAGTTTTTAAGGTCCGGCAAGTTATTCTGAGAATATTTGTAAAAGGATTTTCTTCTATCTCTACACCATTGACAAAGCTGACTTAGAAATCAGCTAAATTTCAATGGACGGATGTTTGTGAGCACAGTTTTCAGGAGTTGAAGAACAGGTTGACTTTGGCCCAGTTCTGACACTTCTAGAGGGATCAGAAGGCTATGTTATTTATTGTGATGCTTCAGGTATTGGACTAGGTTGTGTATTGATGCAGCATGGTAAAGTTATTGCTTATGCTTCAAGGCAGTTGCAGAAACACGAGAAAAATTATCCAACCCATGATCTAGAGATAGTTGTGGTAATTCATGCATTAAAGATGTGGAGACATTATTTTCATGGCGTTCATGTCGATATTTATACAGACCACAAGAGTCTTCAGTATATTTTCAAGCAGAAAGAGTTGAATTTACGGCAAAGGCGATGGTTGGAGTTATTGAAAGATTACGATGTTAGCATCTTATATCATCCAGGGAAAGTGAACGTCGTAGCCGATGCCCTTAGCCGTAGATCCATGGGTAGCTTATATGATATTCAGCCAAAGAAGAGAGAGTTAGCTCGTGAGCTTCAACAGCTAGCTAGCCTAGGAGTTCAATTAATTAACTCGGGCAAGATGGAAGTTACCATTCAGAATTCAATTTGTTTCATCTTTAGTAGTGGAGGTGAAAGAGCACCAATATGAGGATCCCATATTAATTCATTATAGAGATACACTTCCTCAGAAGGAAAAGTCACCATTTGTGATTTCTACAGATGGAGTTCTCAGATATCGAGGCAGATTATGTGTTCCTGATGTTGCAGGGTTATATTATCAGATTTTGGGGGAAACCCATTGTTCCCGTTATTTTGTTCATCCAAGAGCAACAAATATGTATCATGATATTACGTCAATTTATTGGTGAGATGAAATGAAGAAAGACATAGCAGAATTTGTATCTCAATGCCCTAACTGTCAGCAGGTAATGATTGAGCATAAGAAATGGAGGATTATTACAAGCTATGGAGATTCCGACTTGGAAATGGGAAGTAATTAATATAGATTTCATTACAGGCTTGCCTCGTTCTTAGCATTAGTATGATTCCATATGGATAATTGTGGATAGACTTACGAAATCAGCTCATTTTCTACCTGTCAGAACTACGTACTCAGTTGAAGATTATGCAAAACTTTATATCAATGAGATAGCACAAATTTGTGGTGTTCCAGTATCTACTATCTCTGATAGAGAAGCGCAATATACAGCTAATTTCTGGAAGTCATTCACAAATGGTTTGGGGACTCAGGTAAGTCATAGCACAACATTTCATCCGCAGACTGATAGGAAGGCTGAGCGTACTATTTAGACCCTCGAATATATGTTAAGAGCATGTGTGTTAGGCTTCGGAGGAAGGCTGGGATGATCATTTGCCACTTATTGAGTTTGCATACAAGAATAGTTATTATTTCAGTATTCAGATGGTACAGTATGAAGCTTTATACGAGCGAAGGTGTAGATCACCAATTGAGTGGTTCGAAGTAGGGGAGACAAAATTAGTAGGGCCAGATTTGATCCGAAGAAGTAGCGGAAAAGTCGTGTTTATTCAAAGATCGATTACGGACAACCCGCAGTCATCGTAAGTCTTATGCCGATAATCGCGACGAGGCTTCGAAGGTGATGACCGGGTATTTCGAAGGTTGACCCAATGAAATGTGTCATGAGATTTGGTAAAAAAGGTAAGCTTAGTCCTCGGTATATTAGGCCTTACAAGATTGTACGCAAGGTAGGCGCATGGCTTTTGAGTTAGAGATCTACCTTTGGACTTGGAGTCAATTCATCCCATTTTCTATGTATCAATGCTCATAAAGGCATCGGGATACCCTTCCATAATTGTACCGTGATGATGTCCTGTGCCACCGAGCAATTATCCTACGAAGAAGTTCCCATTGCAATCCTAGATAGACAAGTTCGAGGCCAAGAGCTAAAGATGTAGCTTCGCTAAAATTTACAGAGAAATAATAATAGGAAGAAAATGACTTGGGAAATTTGCGAAGGACATAAAGTCCAGGTATCCACATTTGTTTCCACTCCCTGTGGAGTGTCTGTACATAAAGCCACAATTGCCTTCAGGTGCGTAATGCTTTCTTTTGATGATTTCTTGGTCGTGTGTGGTCATTATTGTTGTTGTTGTTGTTGTAGCCTTGTGGGGCATTGTATATTTTGGGTTGCTGTGACAGGATGGTAGTGGCATATTTACAGGGGAACTCGGCAAATTTCGGGTAGAATCCCTAAGAGTCTAATATTCGAGGACGAATGTTCTTAAGGGGAGGAATGTTGCACTTTGGAAATTTAGAGTTGTTTGCATTATAAGTAAACTAACACAAACCTAAAGTGCATATGAAGCCCTTAAAAGGCTAATAAGGGTATTTAATAATTTTAAGTATGTACCTTAAGCTTTCGAAGTTAAATGAATCGGTGGAAGTAAGTTCGTTGAAGGATTGGAAATTTGAGTCATGTTTTGGGTTGATTTCGTATCAGTTGAATTATACATTGATTAGCATTACTTTGAGGGGGATTTATAGGGCTCCTTAGAAGGTTAATGAAGTTTTATACAAGTGCAAAGAAGGTTCCACAAGGATCGGATGTCAAAAAATAAAAAGAGCGCATTTTTAGCTAAATAGGAAAACATGGGCAATATGCGACAAGATACTCGCATGTTGCAGCATATTGGTCGCAAACTCATAACTTTGGCTAGGCTGACCACCCAACATCACCCCCATGTTGTGGAGGGAGTATGCCACTGCATACTAAGTATGTGGTGTCGCATACTCTGCACAACACGGAGCGGTGGGGTGATTTTCAACCCTTTTTAAGTCCCAAAAGATCCCATTTTTCACATTCATTCCACACTCATCTCTCCATATTATAAGAGAGTTCTTGAGGTTTCTTTAAGGTTCTTCAACACTCTAAAACCTTCCACACCATCAAAAGAGAAGATCAAACATTAAAAACTCCAAGATAATCTATGAAAGATAATTGTTCCGGCTTCTCTTCAATGTTGTGATGAACTTGATCTTGGAAGGAGTTGAGTGAGGCGAATTTATTCTTCTAAAAGGTATGTTGTTGATATTATTTACGTGATTGAGTTGGTTTAGAGGTTTAGCAAGTCTTGGAGGAGAAAGAATCATAGAGAGAAGTCATAAAGTATTGAATGGAAATTAATGGTTATGAATTGAATTTGAAAGGGGATTTTGGATTTATTTAAGGGTAATTTGAACATAATTCCTTGATTATCGTATTGTTGATGCTATTATTGTTGTTTGAGAGTTGTTTTGGAATTGTGTGACAGTCGATGAAATACTAAGACTTAACCTTAGTATTAATCCTCTTGAACGTAGATTTGCGAGCTTGGGAAGGGAACGTTAAGTAGTTAAGGAGACAAAAGATATGTTAAAGCTAACCCTTTCTTTGTGAAGGCATGATTCCTTTGTTGTGAGCCTACACGTGACATCCAAAATGTCCCTATTTCTAAATATGTTTAGAAGCGTAAGGTTCTTGATGTTCTAACGTTATTATTGATCTTGCTCATCATCGTTAATCTCATTTCATGGTAGTTAACCCTTTAAATAAAGATATAGTGAGATTGATGATTCCATAATGGTAATCGAAGGTTCATCGACATTATGTGTCACGACCCAACCCCGTAGGCCGTGACTAGTGCCCGATCTGGGCACCCAAACACACCTATCAAACGCTATCTCAAATGATATCAAACGCATCCAAGTATCCAAATGTGCCGACAAGGCTATATTTCAAATTTAGATAATTTCAAAAAAATTTGCTGTGAGCTTTGTTTTTTTTAGACTATCCAAAATAACCCCGCGTACGTAAAATACCAACAAAGGCCACACAGGGCCAACAACACAACATATATACATGCGGACCGGCCGTCGCGGCGAATGGGATCGCCCAAACACAACATATACACACGACCGTACGGAAGGCCCAACCCACAAAAAATGTCCAAAACCCAAAGACAAAACCAAGACGGGTTTCCCCTATTAACGAATATATAAAAAGATAACGAATATA
>NW_026719826.1:0-10999 GCF_029784015.1 Lycium ferocissimum
GTTAGCTCATACCTCGCCCTTGTTGGGGTGATGGGGGTATCAAAGCGGTTCATTGGGGTGTCTACGACCCGGTTAGGAGTCTGTTTATGGAGGTTGCGCGCCACGCTAATAAACAAGAGGCTACGAGGCATTTAGGAAAAATGACCATCCTTCTTTATATGAGATCGTGTGATAGAGCCGTGTATAAGATATACTCCTTCCTAACGAATGTGCTATGATTTCAGAAATGCCGCCAAAAGCTAAAGCCGCCCAGAAGGGCAAGACTGCGACGAAGAGGCGGGTAGAAAGAGAGCCGCCTATGAATATAGATGAAGGGGAATCACATCATGAGGCCTTATCTAATGCCTCCACTACTCCTCCTATCACAGAGGGACAAGAAGGGGCTTCCTCCCAGCTTCCTATTCTCCAGCCCTCCACCGGTTGCTTCGGGCCAACAAGTAGCCGAGGCTATTAATTTATTTGTTATGTCCCGTGTTTTTGCATAATTGGAAATTATGAGAACGATTAAGACTTGGGTGTTACAAGGCAATAATTTGATTTTAGTTAATATACTTATGTCGTTTATGAAATTATTGGTGTAAAGACATCGGGGAAGGCCGAGGGCAAATTTGGAATTTTGGAAATTTGTTTCGGAAATTACAAAACGAGAATTTTAATGAATTGGGCCAAGAAAAATTGAACAAAAATTTGAAGCCCAAGTTGAGGGGTGGCCGGCCATAGGCCTTGGCCCAAGCCCCATTTTAAATGGTCATGTGAACCATGTGACCATTTAATCAAGATATATATCCATGCCTAGCCTTAGAATGTTCAAGAAAAAAAAAATTTCAAAGAGCACCTCAAAGACCCCTTCGGCCGAACCCCCCTTTCCCAACAACAAATAATTTTCTTAGCTTGGCTTTCAACTTAAAAATCTTTCTCTTCTTGTATTCGTATTGTATGCAAGACGCTATCCGACGTGATACAATTAGTTTGGCATGTTACACCTCGCATTTTGCACTTTCGGATATTTCGAGACAATGGCGGAAAGTTCAGGGCAAGGTCATTTTTCGGTTCCGTTATAATGTGTAAGTCGTTGGAAAATATTATTAGTGTGGAAATATTGATAAAGACCAAGGGCAAAAAGGGAAATTGGCAAAATGTGTTATATCCCGTACTTTTGGAACGTCGGGTTATTTGCCGAGGTGGGGCCCACACGTCGAGATATTTTGGAACATCTGAGAAGTCATATGAATTATATATGTAAAGTTAAACACAACTCATGAAGGACCCTTGGGTCAAATCAAAGTGGAAACCCTCCAAACGAATATTCTTAAGAAAACGTTTTCGACCTGACTTGAGGGGCAAAAACGGTATTATAAGTTTGGAATTTGGAAACATACCGAGAAATAGAAGTTGTAGATAATTGAATTAGCTTTCCAACCATAGGTCGTGGGTTCCCAGGAGACATCTGTACAAGGAGATATGGACGTTTTAAGGTCGAAAGGTCAGTGGGCTAGGGTCCAACTCGTGACCAACCAGGGTTGGCCCAAAAATGAAAAGAAAAAAATTTAGGGCCCAATAGTGAGGGTGACTGGCCATAATGGCCCAACCCATGGGTTTTGATTAATTTGTCATGTGATAAATAAGGTAGAGAGGATCATTTATCCACTAGAAGCATCAAGAACAAAAACAAAGAACAAAAGAGAGAAAGGGAGAGCAAAGTGGACGGCTAAGAAAAAAAAAAGAGAAAGAAAGAAGAAAAATTCTTGGAGCCTTGTCCTTGATGCAAAAATCTTGTTCTTCTTGAATTAGTGACAAGCTCAAGACGCTCTCCGACGTGGTATAATTGGTTTAAGTAGAGAACCGTTTGCGGCAAGTGGAAATTTCAAAAAAGGTGAGATTTCTATTCTTTTGTATTATGGAAGATGTATGTATGTTATAATGATTGGAATGAAGTGAAAACTAAGGAAATCGTGTGTGTGTGCATGGCGTGCATGTGTGTGAAAAAAAAAAAAAAAGATGTCAAGGCCGTGTGTGTGTGCATGTTGCATGGCCATGATGAGTTGAATTTTTGTGTTGTATTCTAGTTGTAGTTACGGTGAAATTCATGTTGAGAATGAAAGTTGAATAAATTTGGTTGAAATTGGAATATGGGTAATGGGTGTGGTGCATGGAATTATAATGGAAATGAATTAATTTTCATTTGGTTGTTAGTTGTGTTGTGGTGATGTTTGTGATGTAAAGAAAGGTTAATGAGTTAAGTTGGTGTTGAAGTTGGTTGTATGTTATTATGAGTAGTTCATGATTTTTATATAGTTTTATATAATGATGAAAGTAAGATTTTAGATGTGAAATTGTGATTATGATTTATAGAAATTGGAAGATGGAAATATGTTATGAATATTTATGTTGAAAATTGGAAGTTTGGGATGAATTATGGTTTGATGGGAATTTTGTATATTTTGTGAAATAATGAAAATGTGTCCGAATTGTGTTTGAATAACCTTGAGTTGGTAAATGAATGTGAAAATAATGATATTAATTTGATATTGTGTAGCTGGGAATGAAAAGTATCATTGTATGCGAAAAGAAGGACTACTTATGTTATAGTGCAGGAAAAAGTGTCAGATAATTGTCGATGTTGTTGGTGTTGTTGATGTTGTTGTTGGGTTGTTGTTGATTGTTTTGAGCCGAGTTGAATCTCGGGGGTGTCGTATTTATAGGGGAAGTGCTTTGAAATTTCGTAGCCAAATAGAAACCAAGATTGAAATGTTAACTCTCATGAATAGTAACTCTGTAAAGATGACCATTTGCGATTTTTGACGAAACGGGATTGGAGATTAAGCGAGCGTGAGACGTCCGTAAGGTATGTAGAGCTTACCTATTCTTCATATGGCATGTCCTAGACCTACTAGGCCGAAAACGGGAACCTCGGGACCACCCCCCGCTCCTAGAAATCTGAATTTGATTTTGGTTACTATTCATTCGGCCGCTATTGAATCAAAATACTTTACCTTTGGATATATGAACGCATAAACCTTTGTATCTTCCGTGAATGCATCCAAATGGCTCCGAAACTTTCACGGATAACTTTATGGAGCCTAATGGTTGTAAATTATGTTCGCCGCCTCGGCTTGACTAGGAGTGGGCCCGCAAGTCCCGAGACTTCCCTTATTTGGTTCGTCGACTCCTTTACTTCGTATGATACGAAAAGAAATGTTTGCTTATGACTCTATGGTCCATTTGAAATGTCTGATTATGTTATTTAAACGCTCGTCACTAAGAATGATGCCAAATTTTCCGAAAATGATCTACGATGTGTTTTTTGAGAAAAATTGATAATTTAAAAGTCCGCAACTTTCGTATTCAAATTCCGATTTACCCGATATTCGTTTTGAGCCTTCTGAGGCTATTGTACATGTAAATCAAACTATGTGTCAAGCCTTGGAACTTACTTTTAATATGCATATGATTTCGCACTGCTCTGCATGCCGATTATTATGAGTTTCGTTCGCCGGTACCCGGCCGGTTTTGTGATCGTGCGCCCTATGACATATTCGGGCAAGATGATGTGTTACGGTTTCCGAGACCTCGCCATAGGGCCGGTTACCGTTTATGGTGTTATGATGTGATATGGCTTCTGATGATATGATGTGTGTGATATTATGATGTGTTCGGAGATGTACGGGGATTTGAAAACTTCTGGAGTATGATGTGTTGTGGCACCAACGTCAGGGGGTGACCACGTTCTGAGCGTTATGCATGATTTTTATTTGCATTCTGCACATTTGCATTAGCATGTGTTTGGTTTTGTTACTTCTTGTTATATCCCGTATTTTATACATTCGGATATTTCAAGGTAGTCGTGGTAGGTGAAGGGCAAGACTACTTCCCAAGTTTTTTTTTATATATACAAGTTGTTTATTAGTATGGTAATATTGAGGAAGGTTAGGGATGAAGATTATGTTATATGAGCATAAGAATATATATATATATATATATATATATGGATTTTGGAGAGGTAGGAAGTAAATCGGTTAACGTGATCACTCGATGATAGCCCTCGTAACCATAAGTTAAGGTGGGGCACACATGTCGGGACTTTATAAAATATATATGAAGAGATATATGGGTAGTGCATGTGGAGTTGAGCAAGTCCTAAGAAGGACCTGACAAGCCAAAAATGAGTGTAAGCCCTCCAAAGGATGATTTAAAGATACGTTTTCGGATGACCTGACTTGGAGGGGCCAAAACGCTATTATACGTTTGGAATTTGGAAAAACACAAAGAATGAAAGTTGTAGATAATTGAAATAGCTTTCCAACCATAGGTCGTGGGTTCCCAGGAGACATCTGTACAAGGAGATATGGACGTTTTAAGGTCGAAAGGTCGGTGGGCTAGGCCCAACTCGTGACCAACCCAAGTTGGCCCAAAATGAAAAAAGAAATTTAGGGCCCAATAGTGAGGGTGGCCGGCCATAATGGCCCAACCCATGGGTTTTGATTAATTTGTCATGTGATAAATAAGGTAGAGAGGATCATTTATCCACTAGAAGCATCAAGAACAAAAACAAAAGAACAAAAGAGAGAAAGGGAGAGCAAGTGGACGGCTAAGAAAAAAAGAGAAAGAAAGAAGAAAATTCTTGGAGCCTTGTCCTTGATGCAAAATCTTGTTCTTCTTGAATTAGTGACAAGCTCAAGACGCTCTCCGACGTGGTATAATTGGTTTAGCGAGAGAACCACGTTTGCGGCAAGTGGAAATTTCAAGAAAAAGGTGAGATTTCTATTCTTTTGTATTATGGAAGATGTATGTATGTTATAATGATTGGAATGAAGTGAAAACTAAGGAAATCGTGTTGTGTGTGCATGGCGTGCATGTGTGTGAAAAAAAAAAAAAAAATGTCGATGCCGTGTGTGTGCATGTTGCGTGGCGAGGAGTTGAATTTTTGTGTTGTGTTCTAGTTGTAGTTACGGTGAAATTCATGTTGAGAATGAAAGTTGAATAAATTTGGTTGAAATTGGAATATGGGTAATGGCCGTGTGGTGCATGGAATTATAATGGAAATGAATTAATTTTCATTTAGTTGTTAGTTGTGTTGTGGTGATGTTTGTGATGTAAAGAAAGGTTAATGAGTTAAGTTGGTGTTGAAGTTGGTTTAGTATGTTATTATGAGAAGTTCATGTGATTTTTTATATAGTTTTATATAATGATGAAAGTAAGATTTTAGATGTGAAATTGTGATTATGATTTATGAAATTGGAAGATGGAAATATGTTATGAATATTTATGTTGAAAATTGGAAGTTTAGGATGAATTATGGTTTGTGACGGGAATTTTGTATATTTTGTGAAATAATGAGAAATGTGTCCGAATTGTGTTTGAATAACCTTGAGTTGGTAAATGAATGTGAAAATAATGATATTAATTTGATATTGTGAAGTTGGAATGAAAAGTATCATTGTATGCGAAAGAAGGACTACTTATGTTATAGTGCGTTTCATGATAATTGTCGATGTTGTTGGTGTTGTTGATGTTGTTGTTGGGTTGTTGTTGATTGTTTTGAGCCGAGTTGAATCTCGGGGGTGTCGTATTTATAGGGGAAGTGCTGCCGAAATTTCGGTAGCCAAATAGAAACCAAGATTGAAATGTTAACTCTCATGAATAGTAACGTAAAGATGACCATTTATAGATTTTTGACGAAACGGATTGAGATTAGCGAGCGTGAGACGTCCGTAAGGTATGTAGAGCTTACCTATTCTTCATATGGCATGTCCTAGACCTACTAGGCTGAAAACGGAACCTCGGGACCAATTCTGCTCCTAGAAACTGGAATTTGATTTTGGTTACTATTCATTGACTATTGAATCAAAATACTTACCTTTGGATATATGAACGCATAAACCTTTGTATCTTCCGTGAATGCATCCAAATGGCTCCGAAACTTTCACGGATAACTTTATGGAGCCTAATGGTTGTAAATTATGTTCGCCGCCTCGGCTTGACCCGGTGGTGGCCCGCAAGTCCCGAGACTTCCCTTATTTGGTTCGTCCGACTCCTTTCTCGTATGATTAAAAGAAATGTGTTGCTATGACTCTATGGTCCATTTGAAATGTCTGATTATGTTATTTGAACGCTCGTCACTAAGAATGATGCCAAATTTTCCGAAAATGATCTACGATGTGTTTTTTTGAGAAAAATTGATAATTTAAAAGTCCGCAACTTTCGTATTCAAATTCCGATTTACCCGATATTCGTTTTGAGCCTTCTGAGGCTATTGTACATGTAAATCAAACTATGTGTCAAGCCTTGGAACTTACTTTTAATATGCATATGATTTCTGCACTACTCTGTTCGTGCCGATTATTATGGTTTCGTTCGCCGGTACCCGGGCCGGTTTTGTGATCGTGCGCCCTATGACATATTTAAGATGATGTGTTACGGTTTCCGAGACCTAGACGCCATAGGGCCGGTTCTGTTTATGGTGTTATGATGTGATATGGCTTCTGATGATAAGGATGTGTGTGATATTATGATGTGTTCGGAGATGTACGGGGATTTGAAAACTTCTGGAGTATGATGTGTTGTGGCACCAGCGTCAGGGGGTGACCACGTTCCTGAGCGTTATGCATGATTTTTATTTGCATTCTGCACATTTGCATTCCGTACAGGTTTGGTTCTGTTACTTCTTGTTATATCCCGTATTTTATACATTCGGATATTTCAAGGTAGTCGTGGTAGGTGAAGGGCAAGACTACTTCCCAAGTTTTTTTTTATATATACAAGTTGTTTATTAGTATGGTAATATTGAGGAAGGTTAGGGATGAAGATTATGTTATATGAGCATAAGAATATATATATATATATATATATATATATATATATATATATATATATATATATATATGTATTTTGAGAGTGTAGGAAGTAAATCGGTTAACGTGATCACTCGATGATAGCCCTCGTAACCATAAGTTAAGGTGGGGCACACATGTCGGGACTTTATAAAATATATATGAAGAGATATATGGGTAGTGCATGTGGAGTTGAGCAAGTCCTAAGAAGGACCCACAAGCCAAAAATGATGTGTAAGCCCTCCAAAAGGATGATTTAAAGATACGTTTTCGGATGACACGACTTGGAGGGGCCAAAACGCTATTATACGTTTGGAATTTGGAAAACACAAAGAATGAAAGTTGTAGATAATTGAAATAGCTTTCCAACGGTAGGTCGTGGGCCCTCACACCATATCGGGATCAAACGTTATGACCCTTTTAGTAACCAGACCTTTAAGCTGCCAAAAAAACAAAGAGAAGCTCCGCGGGCCCCCAAGGAGGTCGGTGAAACCGACTTAGGGGGCCTATAAATGCCCCATAAATCTGTTCTTTTCAGCAAATTAACCTTCTAAAAGTTCCTAGAAAATTTTCTACACCTCTCCCAAATATTATAGTCCAATAAATCAAGAATTTGACAAGATTACGCCAAACTAGTCCGTGAAAGGTGATCGTTCTTGCTTTTGCTTACGCTTGGTGTTGGAAAAGGGTTGATGTGGCTGAGTTTCTTCACATATAAGGTATGTTATTTATCTCATCTTTTATGTTGAATTTATTGGAAGGCCTAGCAAGCCGGAAAAGTGAAAATAGTTATGAAGGAAAGGTCATAAAGTGTTGTGTTATAGTTGTTGTGTTTATGGGTCAGTTGAACATGTTGTGGCCGTATGGATGGGCTGATTTATGCGTATAAAAATGGCATCTAACATCGTTGGTGTTTTGATGAGATTATATTCCTTGACTGGGATGGAAGAAAGTGTATTTTCGTTGTTGTATGTTGAGAAAAAAAAAACATCGTGTGGGATGTTTATGGAAAATATTGGTATGAATAATGGTGTTGTGGAATTGAATTGAATTGCATATTGAAGTGTTGCTAGAACAATTGTTAGTATTGTTGATAGTTTGGCCGGGTTGAATTCAGGAATTGTTGTTGATTAAAATTGGCGAGTTAGAATCTCGGGGATGGTGTATTTTACGGGAAATGCCGCCGAAATCTCGGTAGCAAGTATTACTTTAAGATTTAACTTCTAGACGTTCTAATCAATATTTGGTAAATGCGACCGTTTGTAGATTTTAGGGGCGAAACGGGAATCGAGAGAGGCGTAATCGAGCGGAAAAGGTATGTGAAGCTATCCCTCTCCTTCCTTTGGCATGTCCTAGGTGTACTAGGCTTGAATTTGAGCCTCGGGGTTATTCGTTCATCGAAATTCGATTCGAAATTGAGCACTATTCATTAGGTGCGGTGAACTAGAATCCTTATATGCTTGTTAGAAAACGTCAAACGTCCGTAACATGGCAGGCGTAACGTAATCGAATTGCCTTGAAACTTCCATAAATGACTCATTAAGCTTAGTATACGTAATTCGAGTACGCCACCTCCGTTGGACTCGGGGGCATGCGGGACCCGCTATTCCCGATCGCCGCCACTGCTTATTGAAGCTTATTTTTGTACCACAATTGAAGGAAAACTTTGGCTATCGTCCTAACTATTAAGCGATATTTTATAAAACTTTTTTCAAAACCACTCCGAAGGTGTGATATTTTATAAAACTTTCCAAACACTACGAGAAGAGTGTGTGATATTTTATAAAACTTTTTTCAAAACCACTCCGGGCGGGAGTGTGATATCTTATTATTGATTTTTCCAAACCACTCCGGGGGGGTGTGAGATTTATTATTATTATTATTACTATTATTATTATGCCCGAAGGGCTAGGATTAGTATTATGTCACAGTGGTACGCCCGGGGGCTGGGGTAACCCCGGGGAGTGCCACACGAGTGACATGCCCGAAGGGGCTAGGATTATTATGTCGGGGACGCATGTCGGCGGGGCCGGGATAGACGTATGTTGGGACCGGCGTACCCGAAGGCGGCCATCATTTTATTCGGGACCGGCGGCATGTCCGAAGGGGCCATGATAGACGTATGTCTTTTAACCGACAATTCACCGAAGGGGGATTACTAGTATTATTATTATTGTTATTACTATTATTGTTATTATTATTAGGCGGGAAGCACAACCGCGGAACTATTTTATTTAAATATTTAATTCATAATAGCTGTGTAACCTAAACTTGCTTTCTCGCCGTACTTTTCCGATATACGCTTCGGTAATGCTTTACATATTCGGTACATTCCTCGTACGGGACTTCTTTTCTTCGGGGTCGCGTTTAAGTACCCACGCGAACACCTGCAGAGTGAAAAGACTTTACTAGAGTCACCCGGGGGATTGGCGAGCTCCATCTCGGTTCGGAGGCCGCGGTGTCGAGTACTTATGTCGTAGTATGCCGTATATTCCTGTAGACTTTGCGACCGGTGTCTGTGGATAGCGCGTCGGGAAGTGCGGATGATTTGTAAATGTTAAAGAGTACGCATTTTCGTATAATGACATCGTTTGAAAAGTTTCATGTTTCTTAAAATTTTTTTGAAATGACATGTTTTAGTAACGTGAACGTTTAAGGGTTCGCTCAACTACGAGGAGAGTCGGCGCCCATCACACCCTGGTAAGGTCGGGGTGTGACAACTTCTCGTATTCGTTACGTATCTCCTCACCCGCTATGATTTGGATTACCGTACCTTCTCGCTTTACATACAAGATTTTTTCCGTACCGACCCCCCCTTTCTCGCGGGGCCGCGTTTCATCACGCGCGGTACAGTGCTCGGTTGAGTGATTCGCCGGCTTAGGCTACCTATTCAGTACTTTGGAGTGCTCCCTCGATCCGAGCCCACATTTGGTATATATATACTCTTTGGATATTCTTGGGGATATTTACTACGGCTGGGTACGCGGGACCCGTCCCGTCATATGTTCGTACAACTGCCTGGCTTATGTAGGGGCTGTAGGGTCATGCTCGTGGTCGTGGGTCCGCCTCCGGATTGCGTGTGGTATCGGTACGTACGTATATGATTTCGGTTTGCGTCTGGCCGCCCCGTATGCTACTATGGCCGATGGTCGTATCCGTTCGCATCGGCGTGTACGGCGATGTACATTCCGCCAACTTTGATTCCGGTGATGTTTGGACACGGCGACCGCTAGGGACAAAGCATTTGTATGATGTCGATTTTCGGTCACGGCAATGTATGAAAAAAAAAAACCCCAACGTGTAGTTACACGATGATTTGATTCGCCGGTTCGTTCGGGTGCCTAGGCGGGGCACCGGTCACGGCCACCACTGTGGGGGTCGTGACAAATGGTATTATGGTAATTTTGTGAAAAGGCTAGGGGCAAGAAGGTAATTTCGCATTAATTCTAGAGAAAGTCATGAAAAGGAGATATGGACACAAGTTGCGCTGCGTACCGAGAATCGTCCGCGCGAACGCGCGGGAAGTCGGGCGCGAACGCGCGAGAGAAGACAGGAGCCAATGCGGCGCGAATGCGCCACCCCGTGGCGCGGCGCGCCCACAAAATTCTGGAAATCAGGTTTGGGGTCGATTTTATATGGTAAGAATACAATAATATCGTTTATGTAAGCATTTGGAGTCGTATGAAGTGAATTGGTCCATAAAAACACTTTATGGGAAATGTCCGTTGTTGCATGACAAGCGGGGCCCACACATCGGAGTTTTATAAAGGACATATGAAGAGACATATGAATAGTACATGGAGAGTTGAGCAAGTCCTAAGAAGGACCCATAAGCTAAAAATGAGTGTAAAGCCCTCCAAAAGGCAATTTAAGGAAGCATTTTCGGGTGATCGACTTTGAAGGGTAAAATATGCATTATAAGTTTCGACTTTGGAAAACCACCAAGAATGAAAGTTGTAGATAATTTAATTATCTTTCCAACCATAGGTCCGTGGGTCCTCATACAATGTCGGGATCAAAAGTTATGACCGTTTCTTGAACAAAGGTCCGGCGAAAGGGGGCGCGCGCCGGGAAGGGGGGGCGAACGCCGGGAGGCATTAACACCGCGAACGCGCGGGCGCGCATCCCAAGGGGTTTTGGAGGTTCGGAGAACCCCCAACGTTAAAAAA
>NW_026719827.1:0-10227 GCF_029784015.1 Lycium ferocissimum
CATGTGTTCATGGCCCATACTCATGTGTTGGAGCAATTAAAATTGGACACAAAATGGGTGGGAGCCACACTCCCATTCACACGGCCAACATGGCTATTTTTGCATGATTTGCAACTTCCAATTATATCACTTTTGGTCCCAAATTTTCCTAAGTGTCCCATGCAAACAAATTCATGAACAACTTATGTCTCAAAATAAAATCGAAGGTCAAAAATCCCGACTTTGTATCCCGAAATGGTTTGGACCCTAACTTATCATAGTTAAATCGGATTGTCCCAATGCACAAAATACGGGATATAACAACTTCCGCATAATCCTTTTCTCATTTTCAAGTGTATTCTGTTCATCCATGTTTATTCTTATCATACCAGTCATTTTCTAGCACTCGTTCTATCTCGTTACTCATCTTTCTATTACTTGGTCTTTCACAGTTCTGTCACTTATAGTACTCGTGTCCTTGGCTACACATGTCATGACTTATTACTACACTGTTATCTCGGTTTCTTCTTATTTCCCTCTTTTCAATTAACTCCTTCTTTTCTGGTGCTCGCTATCATTTCTGTTATCACATAATCTTTATTCTTAACTTTTCCTACAGAACCTGATAAGTCTTTCTTGCTCGTTCTACAACTCGCTTTCCTGTTTCACCCTTGCCTTTATACTCTAATCACGTAGATCCTGTCATATCTTTTAATCACTTCCTCACTAGGCTTTACTTATTTTCGTAACAATCCTTATTATATTCACGTTATATCTCGTTCATATTCGATCCCATAGTGTAACACTTCTTAACCTCTTACCCTTTCTGGTCAATCTTATCCTTAATATCTCACAAGCTGTCTTATCAATACATTCATATCCGTCACACTTCATTTTCCTCTGTACCCTTGTCTTAATTATACTATTACTTCTTTTAACTATAAACTCGTTGTAATCTACCCCTGCTTATCAATTCAGTCGGTACCTTAATATAACTCTCTATCAAGGTTTGCCAGCTTCTTCTAAATCATCTCTTACTAACAACCCTTTTCAAATTCTTTTTACCATATCGATATCGACCTCCTAATTGCTATCACCATCAATTCAGCAGTTAACTTATTTCTCAAGGTCAGCCGTACTCGCAACTTAGTCAAATCCTATCATTACTATTGGCACGACCTTTCAAGACATATTACAAACCTATATCTCATTCTCTTCTTATTTCTAGGAAAATTTTGGCAGAGTTTCCTCTGTATTTCTTACTATCTCAAAACCGCACGCGGGAAATACCAATAATGCCTCACGGGGCCAACATATATATATATATATATATATATATATATATATATATATATATATATATATCATATCATATCACAGCCACACAGGGCTCCCAATATTAACAACAGTATGAAAATAATGAACTTACCTCGTATGTCCAACTCAAACTGCACCTGTTACACTTTCCTGTTTACTTTCCCTTTCAATCTTTGACTTTACATTTCAATCGTACTTCAATACTTTACCCGACATGTACATTTCGTACCTTTGTTTGCCTGCGTGCTTTGTAACTTCCAATATCGTCAGTCACCTTCTTCTGTCGATGTCGTTCTTCTGTTGAAATCAAGGGTTAGTATAAAGAATCTCATTTCCTATGGCTTGGCTCTATCGCACGATCTTAGATGTGAAAGAAAGGTAACATACTAAATGCCCTGTAGCCTCCTGTTTATAGATGTGGTGCATAACACACCGATAAACAAGACTCTACTAGACACGGTCAAGAGAAACTCCGAGGATGAACTGCTCTGTTACCACTTTTGTCACGACTCAACCCCGTAGACCGTGACTAGTGCCCGAGCTTGACACTCATATACGCCTGTTACTATAACCAGTCCACAACTAGCATGATAAGAACTTATATACAAAAAGGCATGACGTCGCCTCAAAACTGTCGCATATATATATCACGCAACCTGCCTCCTGGGGAGTTATAAACATCAACAGATAACATGGAACACAAGCCGACAAGGCTGTTATAACATGTGGGAACGCCCCAACTATATATACACAAGCCGACAAGGCTGCCACTACACACAACATCCCAAAACACATATACATACGCAAGCCGACAAGGCTGCCACTATGAATGGGAACGTCCCAAAACATAAGTCATACAGACACAACTGAACAACAACTACATACAACCCACACATATGTCTACAGACCTCTAAGAGTAACAACGGTATCATATGACGGGACGGAGGCCCCCGCCGTACCCACAGGTAAATACATATATACAATAAGAGGACCTGTACCAAAATCTAGGCTCCGAAACAATGGAGCACTCCAAGATAGCTGAACAGAAATCCTAAGCTGGCGGATCACCGAAACGAGTATCTGTACTTGCGGGCATGAAACGCAGCCCCCCGAAGAAAGGGGGTCAGTACGGAATATGCTTGAGCATGTAAAGTATGAAATACAATAAACAAGATCATACTGAAATAAGGAGTATAGAAAACTAGTACAAAAATCAGAAAACCACAAGGCTTACCTTTGAAGCATAAATCATGTGTGTCAATATCTTACCCAACCCGTTATGGGTCTTAGTAACATAATTAGATAATCATCTGGTACATATGCATATATATAACGTGTCCTGGCCCTCTAGTGAGGGACTCGGTAAATAAGATCATCATATGCCATCCTGGCGGCCATCCCCGTATCATCATATCATCATGTCATCATATCATCATATACATATACATATAACGTGTCCCGGCCCTCTAGTGAGGGACTCGGTGAACAATGCAGTGGAGCTGTGCACGAAAACGTGTCCTGGCCCGGGACTCAGTGAAAGACATGTTAAGACTTGCACGAGTGGAGTAGTGAGCAACCATATGCAATTAAAACATTTTCCAAAACTCAATAGAAGAATCAACATGAGCTATCATTTAAAAATCAGGATAATGGTTATATCAAATACTGTTCGAACGTTACTCGGGACATCTTAATTAACTCTCGAATGCTATCATAAAGTATATCAAAAGGACTTAGAAATCATATTCATATGTCAATAAAGTATGAAACATCTTATAGAAGTCCAGTCACAAGTTATCATAAAGTTCCTAAGAATAGGAACGGATGTATATCGACTAGTGTTAAACGTACGAAAAGCTAAAAAGGGAGGCTCAATCACTCGAGAGTTCTAACATCAAGAACTATGTCACACCCTTAGTCCGATAGGGTGTGATGGGCACCCGACCCCTATTTAGGGCCGAGCGAACCTACTGACTCTCGTAATACTCATAACCAAACTGGGCCCGCAAAACATGACATACGTACATAATGAAAAATTTTCAGAAAACGAACATGCCTTTTATCTTTACCAAATCATATAAAATCTGTACTTATATAAAACCCGTAATACAATGCACAATAGTACAACGGCTTACGGAGTTTCAAGCACAAACCGACACATCTTGTACGAACCACATTGTCTGCAAAGTCTCTAACATAGAACAAACTGTCATAACATAAATACTCTGACTCGGCAGCACTCCGGAGGAAATGGAGCTCGCCAATCCAGCTGGAACATCTTCTACTACTAGCTTCAGCTCATCTGGGTGTACCTGCGCGGCATGAAACGCAGCCCCCGAAGAAAGGGGGTCAGTACGGAATATGTACTGAGTATGTAAAGCATGAAAATACAGTAAGCTGGATCCTTGGTTGAAGTAGAGAGTTTAGAAAATCATATAACTTGCCTTTGAAAACACTTGTCATGCATATACATATATCGGTAAGTAAAATCGTATCACAATCATAATTCATATCATCGTACATACGTACCGTACCCGGCCCTCTAATGAGGGACTCGGTGAGCAAAATCATCGTATAAGCATATAGCGTGTCCCGGCCCTCTAGTGAGGGACTCGGTAAATGAAATCATCATATGCATGTCAATTGTCGGAAATCATATGCGAATTACAGAAAACATGTGTAATAGTCAGAATGCCAGAATGCTTACTTTTGAACATAAATCATGCATATCAAAAACATGTATCATATGTGGTCCATAATGGGACCCGGCGGAAGGAACGTGGTCGCCCCTCCTGCCTTGGGCGCCACAACTCATCATACTTCGGAAGTTTTGCATATCTCCGAACACATCCTCCGTATCACATCATAATTCAGAACTCATCATACTTCGTATCATATCATATATCAAAACTCATCATACTTCGGAAAACTCATCATACTTCGGAATATAACAAATGCGCACGATACATACCGGCCCGGGACTCGGCGAAGGAATTGACAATAATGTGCACGAGCAGAATCGTGGGAAACTATATGTAATTTAAAACATTTATAAACCATATGCAATGTAAACATTTACAAAGACTTAATAAATTAATCAAAACGAACCATTATTTACAAATTAGGACAATAGTCCAATCAAGTCTCTTTCGGATATTACTCGGATACATATCAAACAGATCTTTAAAAATCATAACTACGTATCGGAATTATATGCATAACAATCCTCATTTCAGACTCAACAGATAAATAATAATCATACTCGGGAGTCGGGACGATAAGCATATTAAGTTTTTTTCAAAAACCATTAAGACTGCACAAGGAGAGTCTCGGGGCCCACGGTCGGGTATCAACCCCATCCAAGCCCACCTATGAAAGTTAGGGTTATTACTCGTTATGGAATCTCCTACGAACATTTCGAGGCGATCCGAGCTCGTCTACGTAAGTTACGGTCGTTCGTAGTTACAGAACCTTTTTTGAACAAAACTTTTTATGCATCATTTGAAATCCATTCATGCAAAAGACATAAGGACCATAATTTGACTACATTAAGGATACGAATATCAAGAGACCAATAAGAATCATAAACATGCTCGGATCACAAGAATAGAGTTACCTCGGGATACGTGTCATAACCTACTTTTAACTAAGACATGCCAAAAGAAAGAAAGGCTGAGCTTTACATACCTTGTTTGCTTCCTACGTTAGTCAAGCTTAAGTCTCGGGCTTCCAACAATCTACAACAACGTCATTAGGCATTAACCATTAGCCATAAACACTTAGGAATCCAATTCCACAGTAACACTTAATTCCACATAAATTTGGGCAGCATCTCCCCTATAAATTCATCAACCCCGAGAATTCAACTCGGCCAAATATCCAACAACAATACCAACAACCACATCAACAATATCAATAAGCAATTCCAAGCGCATTCTAACATTAATAACTCCTTTATACATAATTCAACGACATTTATTTATATTCAATTTCAACTACATATATTCAAACCAACATCGACGATCACATGTTCAAGTACTAATCCGAAACCATTCGATCAAAATTCACGAATGCTTCAAACAATCCACGCATTATTCAAAATAGCCCGTCCAATATACCATAATACCCGAAACCTTCTAAATTCAAGAGAGCATCAACAACACATTTCTTTTCTTCCAAATTCATAAACTACACCAACAATCCACATGTTAATAACATCATTCACATAATTTCAAAAACTATATTTGATTTACATTGGCTTCCAAAATCAGCCCACACACGACTTTACCTTCAACTTAATGCATTAATTCTTCATTTTGTTCATCATAAATCCACAACAACAATAATCTAAACATGCCAAATAAAATTAGTTCTTCACTTCTACATTAACCATACATACACGGCCACACACACAATACCATATTTTCATGAATTCCATTCATTTCCATACTCCACAACATCCACAAACCATACATAACATATGAAAATAAAGATTGAACCTTACCTTCTTCACTCCACTTCTTCACTCGGCTAGGCTTCTATATGGCAACAACGAGCGGTTTTCTTGTTCCAACGACTACTCCACGTTGTGGAGGACCTTCCAATTAGTAGAGAGACAAGGATAAAATAATTTTTCTCTTTCAATTTCCATGGACTATGTTCAGCCATCTCATGGCCGAACTCCCTCTCTCTCTTTTCTTTTCTTTTTCTCTCAAGTTTCTTGAATTGGAAAGATGAATGTGCCTTATGTGGTCATCACTTACATATATATATATATATATATATATATATATATATATATATATAGGAGCACATGGCCGGTCATGTGCCATCTTCTCCTTCTTCTTTTTTTCTCTAGTTTTCTAGAAATTTCTAAGGTTGGAAAATGATGAATATGGCTTAAGAAGTCATCTAATACTCCATATATAATTCATACATGTGGCCTATGGCCCACAAGTCATGTGCATGGCCACATGGACATTTTTTTCATGAATTTAAGTTTCCAAAACTTCACTTTTGGCCCCAAATTTTCATGAAATGTCTAACTTTCCATAATTCACTTTTAACCCCAAATTTCTTAATATTCCACACCAACAAAATCATAAGCGACTTATGCCTTAAAACGAAATCGGAAAATAGCCTTGTTCTTGGCTTTCCACACTTAGCCCGGAGTATCCCGACGTACAAAATACGGGATATAACAAACTAAATAAGAATTATAGATCACATCCAAAGTCTATGAATAGAATTACCCCAAAGTTCATATCATTTATCATTTAAGTCTAGGACATGCCAAAAGAAAGAAGGGGTAGGCTTTACATACCTTTGGCGTTTACTCGCAATACAACACGTATACGCTGCCCAACGGTACCTCAACCCATATTAAGATGTCAAGAACTACGGTTAAGCTACAGGGAGATTCAAAACATATTCTAACGTTAATAATTCCTTTCTAGATAATTAGACGACGTTTCCCTTATTTTCACCAATTACATAACAACCAAGCCAACATCAATAATCATACTTTCAGGTACCAACCCGAGACTATTCAAACAAGACTCGAGAACACCCCGAACAGCCTGTACAATAGTCCAAACAGCCCACATTCATAACATTCGATAACAATCCGCATACGGCTACTACATATTCAAGTTACTACTAATGATCCATAGTCGTAACATTTTCATCTAAACATCCTTACAACAGCCCAACCAACACACAACACAATATATAATGTTCCAAGCTCAACAAGAACAACAACAACACATAAAATTCTCACAACTCAGTCCATAACAATTCCAAATCCATTTCAATCCACGATTTCACATAATAACAATTTTATGTATTTTCTTACTTCCAACTTCGTCCAATTCAATTTTTATAAATTCATTACAACTTTATTAACACAACTACACCATAAAATAGGAAAATCTTACCACAATTTTCTCGGAGGAATTTCTACTCTTAATTGCTCAAATTTCGCAATTTCTTCTTCCCCGATTCAATATCCAATGTTGCTATCACCTCCTTGAACTTGTAAATCACCTTGGAATTAAATCAAAGCAAATTTTTTTATTTTTTTTAAACAGCCATGGATGGCCGTGAACAGATGCTGACCATGGTTGGCGGTGAAACTGAGCTTGACCATGGTTGCTCCTTTCTCTCTATAACTCACAAATTGATGAAGATGAAATGAATACATAGTTGATTCATTAGTCATCCATCTTATTTATATATGCTGCCCATGGAAGTGACACATGTCCAACCATGACATGTGTCCCACTAAGATTCATGAACCAATTAGATTCAGCCACATTTTTGTGGGGCCCACTTAGTGCACTAATGACTCGATTAATTCTAATTAATCACTAATCCCCACTTAATAATCTAATCATGGTAAATTAATCCCAAATCTCCACCAATATTTCCATGCTATTTGAAATTTATAAGCAAATCGTGCACTAATTAAAATTGGGAATTAAAAATCCTTGTTTCATATCCTAGAATAATCTTGTCCTTGGACTTACGTCAATTAGTTTACGAATAATTCATCGTATAAAAATACAGGATATAACATTTATCACGCCATGTCGTGCTATAGTCGGCTGGCAGGCGTGTAGATGCGCACGCCACTGCAGTGGGCAGCTTATGATATCATCCCAGACGCGAGATGCTCAGACGTGGGATGATGATGAGATGATGATAACACCATGCCTATATGGCCGAGCAGTATACTACATATATGTATGTATAAGATGTTTTTAAAAGTTAATCATGCATGACATCCGCCTTAAGAGGCATTCAGATGTATAGAGTTATACATATATTTTCAGCTATACAGTCATACCGATACAGACAGATATACAGATTGACTCTCATGTCATAGATTCTTTTCATGATTCTTGTGTATATGCTATTTTCATGCCTTACTTACTCGGTACATTATTCGTACTGACGTCATTTTGCTTATGGACACTGCGTTCATGCTTGTAGCTAGACAAGGAGACAGTTCAGATTCATAGGTTGCCATCTCAATGTTGGTACAGGAGCACTCCACTTGTTCCGGAGTCGCAGTCCAGTTGGTATGGTTTTATGTACATTTGGGTATGGCGGGGTCCTGTCCCATCCTTATTATATTATGATTCCAGTAGAGGCTCATAGATAGATATGTGCAGCTAGATGTGTGGTGACCTTCTTGGTCCCTCTTGTGTTGTATCATTGTTTAGTAGCCTTGTCGGCTCGGGTACTTGAGACCAGCTTGCTGATGTATATATATATCTTTTGGGCTTGTGTCCACTTGCTTATGGCATGTAATAGTTAGTATTATGGCCCACTCGGGTATGGATATGAGATGCATTTAGGTATTATGGTGCTCGTAGGTTAGCTTCGAGGAGTGCCCGTCCACGCCCTCCGATTAGGTCGTGACATGTTACACCTCGTAGTTTTGTACGTTGAGATTCCTTAGGTTTTAGCTGTGTAATTGTGGATCTTTGGAGTACCTTCTAGTAGATATGAGATTATATGCGCCTACCTTATTATTATGAGGGTTTAAGTTCATATGATAAGCTAGGAAGGATTTAAGGGCAAGTGGATTAAGGAAATCAAGTTTGTTGGAACTTCGGAGAAAAGATGGGGGACAATTTTTGTCCAACTTGGAGAAAGAATATCTTTCATTATATGAGGAGTTTTGAAGTAAAGCAAAAGCCTAAATTGAAGTTCATGAAGTCTAGTTTCCAACGCAACAAACCGCTCGTCGATACGTCAGAGTAGAGAGTTATGGACGTTACAAGTTAGGCCGCCAGAGGATAGATTAACCCTTCGCGAACGCGACCAAAGGGCTGCGAATGCGAAGAGGAGGACTGAATAACCCTTTGTGAACACGACCCAAGGCCACGAACGCGAAGGGAAAATTTTAAGTCGGTTTCCACCGATATCGACACCCTATATAAGGGCCAAGACCCTCATTTTTCACCCCAAATATTTCCCAAAAAGCTCAGCACATATATAGGGGTATTTGTGTCATAAAAAGTGAGGAATTGGAGTGCTTTTGAGTAGCGGAGCATTAATCGAGGCTCGGGTAGCGCATAGTTGTTATGGTGATATCATATTGTGTTGGATCTTGGCTTGGATTCAAGGTGAATATTGAAGATATTGTTGTTCTAGTGAGAACAAAGTATGAATCTCTCCTTATTGATATTTATTTAGGTTTATTTATGAAGATACAGCTATTAAATGATCGTATAATGAATTTATTGGTTGAGAAATCGGATAAACATCGTGTGGGATGTTTTATGGAATATTTTGGTACGAATGATGATGTTGTTATTGTTAGTGTTGTTGTTGTTGTTAGTTGTTGGTATTGTGATTTCGGGCTAGGGATATAAACAGGGAAGATGCTGCTTGAATTTCGGCAGATTCTAAAAGGATTTAATTTGAAGGCTTAAGACAAGCATATGACGATAAGCCTAACGATAGTATGAGTGATTTTATATGTAGATTACGAGACTACGACTGATCTTGGGTAGTTTACGAGGTAGGAAGTAGGTTTGAAAGTCGAGAATTAAGCTTCAGGTATGTTACACCTCGGAAATCTTCCCTTAGCATACAGTGAATAGACTCACGAAAGATATGGCGTATAAGAAGTACGGACAAGCAAGAAATAGTATACCATGACTCAAATTAGGATTTCCAAAGATATTAGACTTGAGAGAGAGAAAGTTGTTAAGGGAATCGAGTTATAAGTTAGTGTGTTGGATGCAAACTAGGAGTATTGAGTTATAGGTGCCTCAAGGTTATTGTGGAGAAGAGTTTATAATATCCCTAGATTTATAATGAAGTGGTAAACAAGTGCTAAGAAGGTTCCATAAGGATTGGAGATCAAACGAAACGACGAGAACAACTTTGGCGGAAGCGAAGATTTCCACGACCACT
>NW_026719828.1:0-10569 GCF_029784015.1 Lycium ferocissimum
ATTTTCCCCTTTGGGAAGACTTCATATAACTAATGTGCAAGTCTTTGGGGTCAATTTAGCTCCCCCTTTCGATTACGCTTGTAACCGGGTCGTTGAACGTACCATTGCGATGCATGGCAATCGGAGCTGCACCTTGCTATAAGAAATCCAATTCCAACATTTTGGGGTCTCCTCCCATTTACCCATGTAATCGCATCTACTTTAATATATTCTGCAATCAACACCATAATAATTCTATAATCACTACAACATAAGGCATTTATAGCTACGAAACACATTGTAGCTAAATATGAAAATTTTTGTGGCTAGACACTTTAGCCACAATATTTTTTTTGTAGCATCCGTAGCAAAATATAGCGTAGCTAAAGTTAGCAACGGACTTTACATGATCCGTGGCTAAGGACTAATACTTATTGCTATGAATAATTTTTGTGTTGTAGCTGTGAGTGTAAAATATTCTTGCCACGAAAAATATATTTATAGCAAATAATTACATCCTTTTGCCACGACAAATAAAACTTGTAGCAATCTTTATATAGTAGCTGCAATGTGTTCTTTTGTGGCAAAAAGTTTAATTTATTTGCCATGAAAATACAAATTTGGTGGCTATTTTTGATACCTTAGTCTTGTGGCAATAATATTATATTTAGCTACAAGTTCAAAAATCTATAGCTATAAATTGAAGTATTTGCCACAAATACTTTTAAACGTAACTAAGAATCTATTCTTTTTGCCATGAAATGTATAAATTATAGCTAAATGTTTTCTTCATATGCTACGAAAAGTAAAAATGTGTGTCCCTATTTTTGGCAATTATATCTATAATAATTAGCTACGAACTAAAAAATTTCATCGCTACAAATTAAAGAATAACCCACGAGCAATGTTAATTAGAAGAATTCTTCTATACAAATAAAAAAAAAATTGGATTGGAGTAAGTTTCAATTTACATATGACTACATATCTAAGATTTCAAACATTCACAATACATAATTCTTCTATGACACCAATTACAGTAGTAGTATCTTGCTTGAGACTCAAAGCGGCACAATCTTCTGATTTCTCTCCTCCCACGCAGCCTCCAATCTTTACTTTGATCAATATCTACCCTTTAGTTTGTCATTGCTTCTGCTATAATAATTCCATAAATCTACCTGTTAATTTTGATAAAGTAAATTAATATCAGAAACATAAATTAAATGATTATATAAGTATATGTAACAGTCGATAATATATTATGAGAAATAAATGAATGAACTTCTCATGAAAAATCCTCATGTATTTTCATAATGAAACTCTCACTAATCTCAAAAGGGATAGAAAAACTCCAAATATTTCAGAATACATTTCGATCTTTACCACTTGATAAATTGTGAATATTAAGTAGAAAATCAATAACCAGCTACCTTGGAGAAATATCAAGATAATTCTATCAAAAGCGATCAATAGCATCTCCTTAATCGAATTTCAGAACCTTCAACCAAAAAATATATATTATTGGTATACCAATCTTACAAATGAACATAAAGTTTCAAACTTTTTTCTTCTCTATTAATAACTAAAAAGAAGAATAAAAATGCTTCTACCGAATCCAACAAAAGTTACAAATGAAAGTTGAAGTATACATTAAAAACAATAAAGAGGATGAGAGAAAGTAACCAAAAAATAGTCTATTAATAGACTATGACTATGGTCTATGACTTGTCAATGACTCGTCGATGACTGTAGTCTATGACTGGCGACGAACAACACCAGATTCAGAACGAAAAGGAGCAGGGATAAAGCTCTTACCAGTTACAACAATGGCGGATTGAATACAAAAGAGAATCTGTATTCCCTAAACGAACTCCGATGTCGAAATGAGGTCGGAGGTTTCGCCGAAAAAATGAGCTTTAACAACAAATTGAAAGATCTTTTTCAATGATTTCTACAAGCTTTTAGTAACAATGGTTGAAATAGAGAAGCTTTCGGTCGTTGGGGACGATTTTCCGATGAAATCTTGAATTTTGGCCGGAAACGGGATCCGAATAGGGAGCTTTTGGAGCGAAATATTTAGTTTTTTTGGGTAATTAAAATGTTAGGTTGTGGGGGCCAAAGTGTAGTTTTAAAAACTTTGGGGCTGAGATTTGACACAACAGTTTTTTGACGTGCTGACGTAATAAATGGCGGCTAAAGCACCAAGTTCTGAATGCTTATGGCCTTTTGGCAAAATAAGTTTCCAAAATGGCCTTTTGGCCAAGTCCCAACTTTCCTTCACAGTGTAATATTATTATTTACAGCATTCTTATTGTTTTCTTTAATAAACTCCTAATACCAACAAAGCGCCAATCGTGAATTTTTTTCCTCTATGTCATTTACGAATGCTTATTGATAAAAATTGTGAAGGTAGAGGAGCAAACTTTTTTTTTTCTTTCAAAAGAGCACTTAAAGCACTGCCTTTTGATTATCCGTTTTCTTTGTATTTTATTTTTTTCTTTAAAGGGTGTGTTTGGTAAGAAGGAAAATGTTTTTTTGATTATGTTTGATTGGTCAAAATTTTTGAAAAATATTTTTTCAGGAAAACAATAGTTCCTTAAAAATGAATGAAATGATATCCAGTAAAAGTAGAGAAAGCAATTTCCAGAGTAGCATTTAAATATTGATTATCTACTCACACTTCTAACACACCTCACCTCCAACTCCTCCTCCATAGCCTCCATCCCAATCACCCCCACACATCCCTACGCGCCAACTCCTATAGTGTTTTCTAAATTATATAGTACAAATATATTGAGACAATGTTTTCTGCTTATGTATCAAACTCAAAAATAAATAAGAAAACTAGTACTTTTTTAGGAATATATCATTCAAGAAAATATTTTCTGAAAAAGCTGATTTTCTTCATACCAAACACACCCTAAGTATCGAAGATTAAAATATTTCCCCTCTGCGCAGAGATCTTCAAGTACTAATAAATATGATAATGATTTTAGTTTAATCTAATCACCAGAATACCATTTGATTATATCCACAGGTGGAGGTACATGGGTTAAAGGGAGCTTAAATTGAATCTCTTTTGTTGAGAAATTACACCATGAAAATAGGCTTATAATATTTTTTGTATATTCCGAATGTTTATTGATTGGCTTTCAAATTGAATATTGCCTCAGTTTTGCTATATACATGTATGATTAATTGGATGTTTATTCTTATAGATAAAAGCCTACCAACAGTTAACATTAACAATCAGTTTTCATGAGCCGGTGAGAGATAAAGTACGTACACTTGATTGGCGGTGCCTTTGAATGCTCAAGTTCAGCTGTTATTCATATATTACTATATATTCAACAATAAGTTAAATCCATCAATTAAGTTACGATACTTTAAGAAGATTTGGAATAAATAGTTCGATTCATTTGACTGAATCTTTGTGTATTTTTGATTATGGTAGTTGTTGAACATCTTATTCAGTATGTTTTCCTGATAAACCTTTATGAACTTTGTAGTTACTTTATTGTCTGTAATATGACAATCTTTTGTTGGATATTTCCTATAAGTATTTCCTTTTGTTGCGTTCGCAGTTGTTTTGTGAAAAAATATTGATGCATTTATCAAATTAAATTGCATTCTCATCTATAAAAATGACAATTAAATTGCATTATCATCCATAAAAATCATGTCTATTGCACAACAACAATAATTTGGGCAAATATAACACCAAATGTCTCCTACATTTTTTCATGTAGCATATTTTAGAAAATTTGAATGAAACTCAATTGCTCTTGTGTACAGTATTAGTGTTTCGCCATTCATACTTCTAAAATACTTCTAAGGTTCTATCAAATGTGTTTGGAAGAGATTTAGTGAGTCATAACACACATTTCATAAATAGTAGGAAAAATAACGAAAATTGAAAAAAATATATGTAAGAAAAGTAAACGATTGAACACTTACAAAAATTGAGAACTTTAAGACCACTGGTCGTAAATCTCTCATAGGCCTCTACCTATTTAATGTAGTGATTTATTTGGATTTTGTACTTCTCAGCAGTGGTGGAAAAGAGCAAAAGATTTTTCTCTATTATTTATAGTAATACACAAGGCTATTCATTGATGCCAATTCATTCATCTGCCTCTGCATGATGAAGCCACATCCGGAAAGTTTGAAGCTAACTGCATGTCGAGCGCTTAAGCGGAGCTTGTGGTCACTTGCTCCTCGCTTGTTCGAAAGAGCTTCAAGTTGGATTCAACACTACATACGATATTCCATTCCAGTCCTCACTAAGTCTTTGCTTGCTTGTACAAAGAGCAACTGGCGAATCCAGGATTTTAAGGTCGTGGGTACTCCTCTTTAACACAGACAATGATTGTCAAAAAAAGGTAAAGCGGTGGGAAAAGAAAAATTATTATATTCAGGTTAGGACACCGAAGAACAGGCTATGGAACATTAATACAACTGATACTTTTTTTTTTTAATCCACAATTAAGTAGGGCTAGGCATAAATACCGAAAATCGAAAAACCGAACCGAATTTCAAGAAACCGAAACCGAACTGAACTAGTTTGGTTCGGTGTTCACCTTCAAAAAACTGAAACCGAAATAGCCAAACTGAACTTTGACGAAACCGAACCGAAGAACCGAAATTTAATACATTACCCAAAAAAATTAAAATAGTCCACGCCCATTAAGTTTAAGCCAAAAAAAACCCAATTGTAACAAGCCCTCTTTTGTTTTTGTATCCCTAATTTTCCACTTCAATTGAGAAAATCAAATATCTTTAACAAAGAAATGTGACTAGGATGTGTCTTTAGGATTAATTTATGTCCTTTATGTATTTTCGTAATTATTCTTCGTATGTATAAAACCCCTGTAATCATATATTATTGTTATGGTTTTCATTCTTGGTTTTTTTTGTTTGATTTTGTTTTAATTTGTGGGTTTTATGTTTTGTTGCTTTTGGAATATGAATTAATGTAAATGGAACCCTTTTAATATCATATAAAAAAAACCGAATTAAAAAAACCAAAACCCAACCAAATTTAAAAAAACAAACCAAAGACCAAGACTAGTTTTTCGGTGTTTACCCATCTTAAAAAAACAAAACCAAAAACCGAACCAAGTTCGAAAAAACCAAAACCCGAAACCCCCAAACCAATTAAGAAACCCTAATTAAAAAAATGAAAACTAAGAACCCCGAGAAAAGAAAGGTGGGAAAAAAAAAAGAAAGAGCGGTAAAACTAAAAGGAAGAACCCAAAAAACACTTAAAAACTTGGCTTTCATTTTTAAACCAAACCCCCCTTTTTTCAGGGTGTTTAAATTTTTTTTTTTTTTTTTTTTTTCGTATTGATTTTCTAATTTTAAAAAATATAAATACATAGGTCGAACTCTGCACCCCCCAACCCCGATGGGGTAGGGGGCAGCCACCCAATTTTCGGCGAACCCCGGCTCTCGTTATACTCAGTCTCTTGCCCTAAACTGACAAAATGATGATAAAGTTTTTAAAAAAAAAAACATTTTTCCCCGCTTTATCAAACGAAGACCCAATCATATGAAATCGAAAGTAATGCGAAATCACGTTTACGGGCCAAAAACCCCATTTTTAATACTTTCACAAATTCCCTAACATAAATCATTATACCATGACATGGATATGGGCCCCCAAACCGGAAAGAAATGGACCCCCATCCTGGAACTCTTCAGCTACCGTCTTTACCTGGCTCCCCGTCCCGAAGGGAGGGGTAAAAAAGTCGGAAAAGGATGAATAATAACATAATAGAATGAAAAGTAAAATGAGTAAGAGAGATAAAACGATCTCAAAGGGGGATGAAAATTACTTAGCCTTTTTAAAAAAAAACATTTAAAAATATACATATAACACCCCGCCCAAAAACCCGGTGTGAAAGTAACATGCCGGCCGGGGAAAGGCCTGTGATATATAAAGTAGTATCCCCCGCCATTTAAGGTGGTTTATTATCATTAGCCGTCCGGGGCCCCCTGGGCAATATCATAACAGTGGGGTGGGGCCTCTCTGCTGCCGGCAAATATGGCGCGGCGCGGGTGGAAAAATACATACATATATATATATATATATATATATATATATAAAGCAGATAAGAGCCCAATAAAAAGCCAAAAAAGGGGGAGGCGTAGGTCGGTAACCTCCATTATATTATAATAAAGGCTTTGTCTCCCAAGGAACAATTTTTTTAAGGTGAGACTATCAAGGGAGAAAAGAACTAAGAGGAAAATAGAATAAACCCAAAAATCTCATGGGGCATCGTCATGTATTTTTGGGAAATTTTTAAAAAAATAGTCATTTTCCCAGAAAAAAATTGAGACATCAAAAATAGTTCAACGTTTCATCCCATTAAAAACATAAACAAACCCTTTTAAACTGAAATCATTCTCATCTTTTTTTCAAAAAACTTTCTTCTTTGACATCTCATTGTTTTTAAAAAAATTTCCCATCGGGGTCTAAGGGCTCCCTAATCACAACCTTTGGTTTGGAAGAAAAATATTTTGGGAAAAAATTTATGGATTATCGGGAAGGAAATCATGCCCAACTTTTAAATGGAAAATTGGAAACATTTAGAAATCATAACCTAGAGATCGGTTTGAAAGAAAGGGACGACCTTAACATACGGGGATAATTCTCATTTCCAACTTATTTCTGCCCTTTCAACTCGCAAAATTTTTCGTAGCCTCGTAATCTACAAAAGAACCTTTAATATTGTTAGGACATTTCCTCGTCTTAAACACAATGAAAGTCCTTTTAGAAAGGTTTGGGGAGATTTCCCTTTTTTATGCCTCCGAATTCCAATTCAACAACCCCAACATCCAAAAAAAACCAATGCAAAACTCATTTCCAACAAATATGCCATAAAACACCCCCTTTTTTTTTTTTAAATTTCCCCAAAACACTTGGGATCATAATTGATAACTTATTTTGTAAAAATCAAAAATCCAAAACATCAATAACAACATTCTCAACATTCTAAAAATAAATATATGTATTTTCATCAAATTTCTTTACTTCATCCCAAACCCAAAACACCAACACAAATAAATCTTTATTCTTTCAAATATCCCTTTTAAACAAAATTGATAAAGAGGGATTTGATGATTCATATTGTTTTTTGAAGGTGCCCAAAACTTCTTCATTTTCTTTTCCCAAGCCACTCCAAAACTAAACAAATTATATTCGCGACTACGGGTTGCCCCCGGGCCTCGATTATACCTTACTTGAAATCTATCAAAATCCTCAATTTTTGGGTATATTTGCTCCCTTTGTTCTGAATTTTCAAATTTTTGGGTGAAAAAAAAAGGGTTTTAACCCTTTATATGGGAGGGGGGGCACTACGAAAGGGCTTTTTGGATTTTTTGCGATTTTGTTTACCCCCTTTTTTCGTTTGTAACGTCTATAATTCTTTCCCCCGATTCCCCTCCGGGGGTTTATTGCATTCAAACTAAATCGACGAACTTTATTTGGTTTTGTTTCCCTTAAAAACCCCAAAAATACCAGGGGATATGGGGCCCCCAAAGTTGCCTAAAAAACCCCCCAATTTCTAAATTTTTCGAACTTATTTTCTCCAAATTTCTGATCTCAAAAAAAATTTAAACTCTCCTATATGATATTTATCAACTATTATACAATAATGGGCCCTTTTTCGTGTTCCAAAATACCCTTTTTCCCATTACACACGGCGTTCACCCTTTTTTTCGTTGTTACGTACTTTCCAGGCTTGGTTTTAAAACTACGCCCGCATATTACTAGGGAGGTACATGTCATACTCATGCTCGAAAATCGGGGGATAAATGTCCATGGGTGCTGAGCACCCCCTTTTTTGGGGCCGCCCCTTTTTGCAGGCATGAAACCCTATGTCGGGGCCCCTCTCACCAAACCCTATTGGTTGGGTATTGGCAACCGGGTTTAAAACTTGTAAACTTCTGATTTGTCTCTTTTGGCTATTTGGGTAAGTTTGGATTTTTACATACATTAACTATATAACTACCATGCTGATAAACCTTTGTACCCCATAGGAACACTAGGAAGCATCTTTTGAAAATCTTTTATTATTATACTAGCAAGGTCATTATTTTTTAAATTTAAATTATTTTATACTAGCGGATAATGAAATTTTACAATCGGTATAATTTAACTTTTTATAAAATTTTTTTCCCATTTATTTTATTAAATCAATGTTATTAAAAGAGTTACAAAAAATTTTAAATAAAGTTGTAGTTAAATGCTCTTTTTTTTTTATTTTTTTTTGAGTTTTTTGGGCCATATTATACTCTCGAGTGGAGTTACTTTGTTTCCCCTCGTTTTGGGTCATCAAAACTTGATCCACATTTAAATTTAAATAAATTTCCCTTTAAATTAGGGGGCCTAAGGCCGCCTATTGGATTTAAATTTTAAAATTGGCGGGTTTTTGGTAGATAAATTTGGGGTTTCCTGTTTTTTTGTTGTCCCAAAATTTATCCAAGAAAGGTAAAAAGGGCCTTTAAATTTTTTAGGTACCGTTACCCCATGTAATTAACTGAAAGGTATGTAACCATAATAGAGCAGGTTTTTAGGCCAAATTTTTTCTTTCAATTTAAAAAAAGGTCATTTTCACACAAATTTTTTAAAGGGGAAAAAACAAATAGCAGCGCGAAACATTTTATGTGGGAGATCCCCCAAAAATTTCCCTATTGGCCCCCCAATTGCCAAGCATATTCCTCTTTTGGGGGTAATCTCAGGTTGGTCATTGAACCACCGTTGTATCAGAAAAATTTTTTGTATTATTAAGACAGTAAAAATTTTCAGTTCATTAAAATCACAGAACTCTGTTTTAATTTCATAAAAAAAAAATTTTAAATTGGAAAACAAATTTTACAAAAAATGAAAATATCAAAATTTAAAATTCCATCTTTTCATAACCCTATTTTAAAATATAAACAATTAAAACACTTAAAACTAAAATATTTTACAAAATATATTCTAACACAGTTTTTCTATTTTTAAATGTTTTAAATTAAAATATGTCATAACAAAATCTTTTTAGTTAACCATTTTAAATAATGTATTTTGGGTGCCAAAAAATTTTTTTTCAAGAGAACGACCCATCCAAAAATGACCAGATACAGCTTTGCTTTTGGGGAAAAAAACAAAGTTCAGTTCATGAGATCACAAAAAAAGTTGAACCGAATTTTTGGGGCAGTTAAAAAATTGTAATGATACAAAATATAAATTTTGATTTACCAAACCAAAAATTTTTTTCTGGAAAAAAAAAGAGATTGGTCCATTTATTTTTTTCAGACTAATGAATATATTCAAAAAGCTGTTGATTTAGGATTTTTCTTTTGAATACAAACAAGAAAAAAGGAAAATTTTGGTGACCAAAAATTACAGCATTTGCTTTCAGTCCCTCCAGCCCATAAGATCTGACCCTAGTAAATATAAGAAATTTTTGGGATAAAACACAGTAAAATGTTTCCCCTTCATTGAATGGGAGACTATAAAATTATAAGTATTGCTTGTCATGACCTAAAAAGGGTTCTCCTTCCTTTTTTAATAAAAACTATGCTGACATAGAGGATCAAAGAATTGATAAGAGCATTGTGACGAAACCAAAAGGGATTTCATTTGGGATGGGGAAAATGGCAGAGGAAAAAGAAAGATAATGGGACTGCCAGGGGGAAACTAGGGACCATGGCTATCTTTGGGAAATATGCTATGACCCCTTTTTCTTCCGTGGTTACGTTACCTACAAAATCGCCTTAGTGACTTTTATTTAATTTTTTTTTGTCTCAAATATTTGGAAATATCTAACCTCCTGTTAGATCCGCAGTCACCCCGGCACTGGTGGGAGCCTCAACCGCCAACATCATCTAAAAATACTTTTGGGTTTCCCCCGGTGGGGAAAGGAATCGGGAACGAATGTCTTTAAAAGGGCAAATCATTTTCTTTTCGGTTGTGATAGTTAAATTTATCGATGTAAGGAAATCCCTTTAAAATTTTTTAAACAATAGTAAATTTGTCCCGTGGTGACCTCTTGTTATGAACCTATTTTTTACTATTTTGAAAATAGAAATATAGTCTTTTACAAAAATTTTTATAAGTTTTAAATAAATAAAATTTATGCTTCTTCCAGTCAAAATTAAGTTTTTTTCCCGGGAAAAATGAAATTTTCAAACAAATTCTATGTTTTAAACAACATAACCATATGATTTTTTTTTACTTTATTTTGAGAAATGATTTCATTTGAAGAAACTAGATATAGATATTGATGAATAAACAGTTTACACTTTTGATGATTGAATGGTTTGGGTTTAAAATTTTTTCATTGCTTTCTTGGTGTGTATTGATTTCAAGTGAGGGTTTTTAAATATGTGTTTCAATTTTCTAACAAAAATTTTTTTTTTTTTTTTTTTGAATTTTTTAAAGGGCAACCCTTTTTTTTTTCAACAAGGAGAGGTAAAATATCCCAGGGGTTGGGAAAACGGACTCCAAAAACATTTGAAAATCGAAAACATAAACTACCTAGAAGGGGGGGTTTGAACTCCCCTATGGCAAAGAGAATTCTCGATCTTTAGCTACATTATACA
>NW_026719829.1:0-10676 GCF_029784015.1 Lycium ferocissimum
AGTGTTTTGGGCATTATTTGGATACTTACACTTCCTACATCCTTATTATGCTTGGTTATATCATAAAAGTGAGCCATTTAGTTTGTTAGTCGCATGCTTTGCTTATATTAGGTATTATCATTTATCTTATGATGATTTGTGTGGGGGAATGTACATATTATCTCTTATGTTTTGCAAGGTTCGGATTCGAGGATGAATCCTTTCCAAGAAGGGAGGATGATACTATCCTGAGGAGCACACATGAATGAAGATACTTCATCCGAGGCCGAGCCAAGGAACTCCGAGCCTTACAAGCCATGGTGATGCGAAGAGAGGCTTTGGAGACCTTTGAGGAGCCGCATAGTGAGTATACGACGGTGGATGATTGTTTGGTCTGCATGTATATAAGATGACGGAAGGAGACGACAGTGGCTAGCCATGCAAAAAGGCTATTCTTTAAGGTCGAGCCATCATCCCTAAAGAAGACTAACAAACAAGGCCCTTACTTCATTAGTAATTGTTAGTCTAGTCTTCTTTAGCATAGTAATATACATACTACACTTAGTCATTTCATTACTTAGATTATGTTGCATTGAGAATTGAGAATACTCCTTTAGAATAATAGTTTGTTTAGCTAGGTAGATATAGATTGTAGTGTTAGAGATAGTTGATTATGGTGGATTCCATTGTTGGTTATTGAACCCTTTCCATTGAATTTCATAATAGAGTTGCTCATTTGTGGATTCATTTGATTAACTCTTGATTGGATTTCAAATAGTATAGGTTTCTTAGTAGGATTAATTCCTTTACTAAGTGGGTCTTGCTTCTCTTCTCATCCCCTTTTCTTCACTTCTCATCTTTGATTTCTTCCTATCTTTGTTTTCGCGTTTTTGTTATTCGTGTCTTCTACAATCCGGATCGTATTAGGTATGAAACTATTGTTGCACACCACTGAGCATATCAGTTGTGTACTGTACTATTATTAAACAACACCGAGCTATAATCGATTGGGTACGACACTATTGTGCAATATGATTATAGTATATACACACCTCCGAGCGATAATTGGTTGGGTACGGAGCCTATTGTGCACACCACGGAGCTTATCAGTTAGGCACGTTATTATGATTATCAATACACACTCCTCGATCGATTGGTACGTTATTATGCTTACGAGACCCCACAAAGCCGACTTGGTACGTTATTATATATACGTAATTCATTTAGCCCCTAAGACGCTCTATATATATATATATATGTATGTATGTATAAGTATATGTATTATGCACCCTATATGGCCTACTCGATTTATTATAAGTAAAGAAATGAATCTTATGTAAAGTATTTCCAAAACGTAATTAAAGTATGTGATCCTAAGTGTTACAGTGAATGATCTCAGAATGTCGCTCCACATAACGGCCCAAGATATCATCAAAAGACCGTAAAAATGTTCGAACAATATCGCATTAAAAGATGTATCATGTGACTTCATAAAGTATTTTTTGGCCTCCTAATGTATACATTTCGATTGTGTTTCATAAGTATCTGTTTCAGTTTTGGTATTTGCATATGCTTTTCTGTCTTCCTTATATAATCGGTACAATCTTTTTGTACTGACGTCCCTTATGCCGGGGACGCTGCATTTGTTATATTTCATATCGGCAGTCCATATATACGGGTCGTACACATTCTCACTAGGTATTGCGTACCTTCACGGCACATATCAGAGGGCTCCATTTACATTTCCTTTGGGTCGAAATGCTAATATCTTTCATTTACGTAGATTACGGTAGGTGGGCCCCGTCCCCGGCACTTGTATCGATTGCTCGGGGCCATTTAGTATTCGTAGAGGATTCATAGACAGTGTTAGTGGGTCTACTTGTATTCTATTGTACAATTACGATTCGTAGAGACTTCATAGACATTGTTGGTGGGCCTACTTGTATTCCTTTGTACATCAGATGTATACCGCATACCAATGGCCACATATATGTAGATAAGTCATTCATATTTCTCGGTTATCTTTGAAGTTACGTCAAATAGTCTATTACAAATTTATAGTAGTTGCATATACAACGTGGTCAGTCCCAGCCAGATTTGGGGCATGACATGGGTTTTTTATTTAATTTTCATTATCAAGTGAGCCATAAACATAAGCTGGAACTTGTGGTAAAACATCTATCTCTTCTTGGTCCTATTTCATACATATAATATGTACTAGCACAAAAAGGCAGAACTATACCCTTTCCATAACCAAGATAATTTTTTTCAATTTTATGCTAAATCATACCGATGACTTGTCTAATTTCCATCTCAGATTGTGAACATAAACTTTATACTTATAAGAGCCGATGATTTAATATTCTATGTTTAAGCTAAATTCTATACATTAAATCATCTACTCCCTCCGTTTCAATTTATGTAAACCGATTTGACTAGGTACAGAATTTAAGAAAGAAGAGAAACTTTTAAACTTGGGGTGTTAAATGAGTCACATATGTTTTGTGCGGCTATAAATCATTGCATAAAGGTAAATTGTTTTCAAATGTAGAAAAGGGTCATTCTTTTTTGCACAGACTAATAAGGAAAGAGATTCACATAACTTGAAACAGAGGGGGTACTATATAAGTAAACAAACACATAGATGAAAATATGATCTATTTAAATCTTTATTAAAATTGAATAAATAATTATCTATATTAAATACTATATTTAAACACATTGTTAATAATAATATTCCAACAGTTTGAACTTGTAAATGTTCAAATTTCAGGAACGATTTCAAACTCATGGATTGTTTAAAATAGATACCATGAGCGAAATATGATAAAGTTTTAAAATAAATATCATGAGTGAATTAGTGATAAAGTATAAAAGTATTAAAATAGGTATAGTCATGTTAAAAAGAATTATTTCACGTATGATAGCTCTTTTTTATCTCAAGGACAATGTCCTAGATTTCCTTGATTTTCAACTCTACAAGTTGAAGCTCATGGGGTTCAAAGGAGGTAACTTGAGTGAAATAATGTGAAAATGATTATTTCACTGATCGTATCGCTTTTAAACTAGGTTATCCTAGAGTTTTCATTTCTAGAAGTTGAGACTCCATAATTGTGCCATGAATTTTGGAAAAATCTTGCTATAAAATTACAATAGGAAATTTTTAAAAAGTTGGGAACTCCAGCATATTAAAACTTTCTAACCCCAACACATTAAGTTGAAGTTTCACTTATAGGGGAATTTTAAATTTCAAGCATAGTGTGATAGAGTTTCATTTGTAAAAGTTTCGAACTCTGGCGAACTATACTGGAGTGTTTAAGGTGAGGGTGTTCTGATCCAAACATTATTTTTGGCATTAAAGAGTGGCTAAACATTAAAATGTTTTGAGATTATGGCTAAAGTTTGATTGCAGGTACACAGCATTTTCATAATTTTCAAGAACTTCCAATCATGGCTAGAAGACTTCTCAACATGGATAAAGCTCAGATTACCAATCTTAGGATCACACATGAGAAGGATAACAGGATACAGGAGCTATAATCAGATATCATCATCGATAAGAGATTGAGATAACCGTGATACATGACAAGGCCATATGTACTACATGTGTTGAAATGGAGAACAACTGTTGAGGAATCCTGTTATGGGTGGTATTAGTGTGCATGCATGCTCATTCCCATGCAGGAAACCTCAATATGTTCAACAAAGTTTCAATAATTTCCAGAAAATGGCAACAGATTGGTCCAATATCCATTAGAGCAAATAAGGCATAGTAAGCTGATATTGTTCTAGATGTCTGAAGAAAATTCACCTGCCTGAAATCCATACCACCTGGTGATATCTTGGAGGTGTGAAAAATGGATGCAAGTCAAGACTATAGGATCTCTAGCAGTGTTATTTATGTTTGATGCTGTAATGATTTTTTTTTATTTTTTTATTTATTTTCATACTAACCAGTTGTTTAGTTTTGTGTACAGTTTTTGAAGTTTAATAAAATACCACTCCTTTGGTGGTTTTCATTTTAAAAAAATGATTAGCTGACAGAAAGTAGCTTTGTGTCATTTGCACTTTTGGCCCTATTTTGTGCTGGTCTTTAACTTTTGGCCTTCAAATGGGCTGGTCTTTAATTGTTGCCCTTCAAAATAGAATTTATGTCTAGAGCGGCAGAAGTTACGCATCATAACATTCACAAGTTATGTTAGTGATAAGATTCAACCTAAGGAAACTCTAAGAACTAAACAAAAATAAAGGAAAACAAAAGATAGATGAAGAATTGGGGATTGAGGAGAATAGAGGATAGATACTTGACCCAAGAGCAAGAAATCTATGTATAAGAAAGGGTATCTATGTACAAGAAAGGGTGTCTATGTACAAGAAAGGGTATATTAAACCCTAACCCTTCAAATCGGATTTACAAACCCTTGGTTCCAAGTTGAAGATGATTTATTTTTGTCTTTGTAAGACCTCTCTTCTTTTAGATCCTCTTCAACCTTGGATGTATTATGGAATGCCTCTTCAAAACTATTATAAGTCTTGAGCCTCATCGGTTTAGAGATGTCTCGATTCAAGTTGGCCACAAACCTTATAATAGTGTACTCCTCATGCTCTTCTATCTTGGACTTCATCCGCAAATCCTCAAACTCATCAAAGTACGCTTCCACACTTTTCAACCCTTGCTTCAACATGTACAACCTTTTGAGTGCATCTTAGTGGTATATGGGTGTAAGCCACCTTGTTTCCATGAGCTCGATCAAGTCATTCCAAGTTGGAAGATCATTGATGTTTTGTTGAGCCCTTTGTAACTTCTTAGATTCCTACCAAGTAAAAGCGTATCCCTCATATTGAGTGAGGGCATACTTTGCCTTCAATGCCTCAGACACATTGTTCGTGAGCAAGATGCGCTCACTTTGCAATTTTCATTCAAGGAACTCTTCCGATTGCTACCTCCTTGGAACGTGGGAAGGTTCGCCTTGACGGTGTTCAAATGCGCTCATTATCTTGCCGTATCTTCCCTGCCTTCATAACCTGGGCCCTCCCTAAGTCTACACGACCTTGGAATCTGTGTGGTCGTGGTCCCGAATCTCTCAAAACCTCCTCTTCCTCCCACCTTCCCGGTTATTCATTCCTCCATGCCTCCTCCTCGTCGGTTATCATCCCACCAACTACCTCGTGGATAGTCATACCTCTTCATTCATGGCGTATCGGGTAGTGGCGTTAGTATTGGTTTTGGTTAGGAAAGGATCTTGTGTTTGGGGTGGGGTGGAGTGGGTTGTTTGTTGTAAGATTACTGAGGGATTGCCACATTCGTGTCAGTGTTGCAACACGGGGATAGGTTTTCGATTGGTGTTTCGGAATGTGGAGTTTTGGGATGGAAGGATTGGTTGTTTGCGGTGGTGGAGCTCTTTGGGTGGAGGTGGTTGTGGTGTTGGGATTGCACAAGGCATGTGCTTGTCCCAGAGTAATATGTCACACCCCAATCCTGATAGGGTATGACGGGCACCCGACTCTCATCAGAGTCGAGCGAACCCTCAGACATTTGCTTTATCAAAACCTGTCATTTCAAAAAACGCAACATAAAACCTCTTCCAAAAAGAAATCATCTAAAATACATACTTTTTTAAAGTACACAAATGACTCAACGTCGGCATCACTGTCGATATCTCGACAAACATACCACGTGACACCGTCTCGTAAAGTCTCTAACATATACAAAATACCATAACATAAGTACTTTGACTCGACGAACACTCCGCCCGAGATGGAGCTCACCAATCCAGCCGATAGCTTGGGAACATCCTATAGCCAAATGTCTTCTACTATCTATATACACCGCGTGGTACAGAAACGCAGCCGCCTGTGAAAAGGACGTCAATACGAATAATGTACCGAGTATGTAGCGAAACGAAATGATGATGTGTATGCGAATCAAACAATATATCTCGACTCGGATGATAAAAGAGTAACGAGACTCAACTCCGTGCTCGTAACCAACTCGATAAACATGTACGTGCATATGCATATGAACTTTTGATGCGTCGCAGCGAAGGCATGCATTATATGTATATATATATATATATATATATATATATATATATATATATATATATATATATATATATATATATGCATGCTTTCACCGCTCTCCGAGAGCCCTTCGGCATCATAATCATCGTATCGGCCTCGGTGGTTTGCGTCTATAACGCCTTAGCCCTTTTCCCTTCCCATGAAATGATGTCGCGTACGTATGTAAATATGCAAATACATGAAAATCTTTGAAAACCATCAAAAGACTCCCTTCGGAGCAACTTTTAGTTCAAAACGAGAACTTCTTCCCCTTTTCTTAAAAATGGGAACTTCTTCCCCTTTTCATTTGTCTCCTTCGAGGCGCAAAAATCAAATATGAAACGCGTATGAATATTCAAACCTTATGAATGTCCCTTCGGGATTTAGACATCATTATGAAAACGTACAACTTATGGATGTCCCTTCGGGACTTAAGAGGTCAAGGATACGAATATCCCTACACTGTCTAGGAATACAGTCTTTGGAGTTCGTTTATTTGTTGGGTTCGTTTAGATAATAAGGATCTTCATCACTACCATAATCATCACCACTATCATGTCTCACTTTGAATGATCCATAACATAAACTGAGGCTATATGTTATATAGCACACTCAGACATAAGTTGAGGCCATATGTTATATAGCACGCTCGGACATAGCCGAGGTCATATGTTATATAGCACGCTCGTATATAAGCGAGGCCATATATATATATAGCACGCTCGTACATAAAGTTCGAGGCCGTATACATTATATAGCACGCCAAATACGTCATGAAATCATCTAGAACCTTAGGCTTGAAAATCTCTAGGATTGGAGTCATCATAAGATTCTTCGAAACTATAGGCTTCGGCATTTCTAGGAGTAAAAATATTATGGATGTCATGTGTGGAATCAAAACATAGGAATCATGCCTTTGAAAGAAAGGGACAAGCCTTAACATACCTGGAAGCTCGCTTCTCGACTTTCCAACCTACCTCATGTCTTGAAATCTACATATAAAACCATTCATGCTATTATTAGGCCCGTTGTTATATACTTATCCTAAGCCTTCAAATAAATTTTTCTAGAATCTGCCGAAATTTTGGCAGCATCTGCTCTGTTTATATGCTTAGCCCAAAATCTCAATTCAACAACCAACAACAACAACAACAATACCAACATCAACAATAATATTATCAACACCAAAATATTCCATAAACATCCCACACGATGTTTTATCCAATTTCTCGACCCATAAATTCCTTATGTTGTCATTTAGTAACTTTTCCTCCGTAGATAAGCTTAAATCAATACTAATAAGGAAAGATTCATACCTTTCACCCGCTAGAACTGCAACATCTTCGATTATCACCTTGAGACCAAGCCAAGTTCCTCCGCAATTCCATATTATAATCGCAGCCATGTGTTGTCCAGACTTAAATTCGGAGATTTCACTTAATTTACATTAAAATCTAGTGGACGGAAGTTGGGAGAGTTTTCTAGAGAATTTGAGAAATGTTTGGAGATTTTTTTTTTTTTTTTGGGCTGAAAAATGAGGGGTTTTAGCCCCCAATAGTGAGCTAAAGTCGGTATACGTAGCATCGTTCATCCGCATACCGTTCACCGCTCTTATCGTTCGCCGTGTACCCATCGGCGGAAATTATTTCGAGACTAGCAAAACTTTTATACACCGATCTCTTTATTTGCATACTTGGATATGACCAAAACTCCATACAGTCTGTATAACTTGTTCAATATCCCAAACTTGGCAAAACTTATTTTATTTTTATTTTTTTCCGATTCGTTTAACCTCCAACCTTCACGACACTTACTATCACTTGTTGAACATAACGTAAACACTTATAACTTCAAACATAATCCTGTCCTTTGAGCTTATGTTACTAACCTATGATGCAACTTAACGCACGAAAATACGGGATGTAACATAATGGTTGAAGTGGTATCTTGTGTTTTATCCCCATCACCTTCATTCCTAGAACGGGGAGTGCCCATTCTACTCGAACCCTCCGTTTGAACTTTCTCAATACTCACCATCCGTTCATCCATACCTTTCAACTTCCCATTCATACCATTCATCTCTCATCTCATCTTTTCCATACCCGCTTGCATGCCCGAGATTTGGTTCATGATCATAGCCAATGAACTTGCTACGGATGACATATCTACTACCTCTTGCATCCTATCACCTTGGCTAGACATGATAACCTGCAAAACTAGCAAACAAGATTAGCAATAAAAGCCTCACTTCACTCGTATTGAACTCTCAACCTTACCACACGTGGTGCTCTTTCGAAGTTGTTGATGAATCACTCGTCCAATCGAATTCACGTGTTGCTTATCCTTTGTGGTAGAATGGATTCTTGTTTAGATGAATGACGGACGACTCACAAGCAAAACGGACGAGAGCCAATAAAATTTCAACGAAATAAAACGAAGAAAAGCTTGAAAGAAATTAGCACGAAAGAATTGCAGACACAAGAACTAGTAAACACAAGTAGGAACAACTACTATGTGGCTACTAGTTGAGAGATACAAGAAATTGAAATGCTAAAATTGGAAAATAAATTAAATTTCGGGCCCGGGTAGGTGATAATTTAAAAATGGGGTCTTGAAGCCTCAATTGATCCAATGTATCAATTTGAAATAACGAAAATTTTTAAAATTCTATACTCTTTTTTTTTTTGGTTCCCTACCTAAGGAATAGGGAAAGAATCACTTACGATCAAGGCTCAAGAAGTTTTGAGAAATGAATTGAGATGAAATGAAAATTTGGAATTGAAAATGTACCTCAAATTCATGGATTGGGTTGTGGAATTTATACGATCTGTATATAATTTACGGACCGTAAAAGGTGTCCGTAGAATAGGGACAGAAACTCAAAAATTTGGTACCAAATTTTCGGACCAAAATCTACGAGTAAAATTTTACTTGCCGTATTTTTCCCACCGTAGATCACGACGATTTAATGTAACTTTTTGGGCCTCAATTTTCGGACCAATTATACGGACCATTAAATTTATGCGATCCGTATGTGGGACCGTATATGGCTTCAGTGATTTCGTATTGAACTCGTTCTCCTCGAAATTTGGGCCGAATTTTCTTGGATCTGATGACGTCTTGGGCCCCACACAACCTAGGGCTTGCCCTTTTTTGGCCCAACAAACAACTTTTCACTTGTCCTTGGAAAAACCTTTGGATCAAACCCTCTTCTTTGGTCTTCTTCTCCAATATGAAGATATGAATGTTCTTAAGAACACCAACAACACCCAAATGCAATCTAGGACCAAATCAACTCGTTTTTGCTCCAATTTTCAGATCTAAGCTCCTTATCACTTAGAGAACAAAGCCCAATATCCAATTTGCTTCAATTCTTCCTAAATCACTAAACCCACTTTGAAGTTCTTCAAGCTTACTTAAGCTTCAGTAGTGAAAACTTCATAACCCACCCAAACAACTTCAAACTTCGGATTTAGATGTTTTCCACCTCAATTAACTCAAATCTAACTTCAAAACAACAAAAATCAAACCACAAAACAATTTTCAATTTTTTTTTGGATTTTCGTTTTTTTTTTTTTTTGTGATTTTAGGATTTTCGAGCACTGGGGATTAAAAATTGTGAGAGAACAATCTCTTAAATATAACTCGATACCAAATGATAAGATTCAACCTAAGGAAACTCTAAGAATTAAACAAAAATAAAGAAAAACAAAAGATAGATGAAGAATTGGGCATTGAGGAGAATAGAGGATAGATACTTGACCTAAGAGCAAGAAATCTATGGACAAGAAAGTAGCATATTAAACCCTAACCCTTCCAATCGTCATTTACAAACCCTAGAACCTAAGCAATTCGAATCAACAAACGACTCAAATGAATCCATAAATGAGCAACATTGAATTCGATGGAATTAAGTAATTCACTTCACAACTAGGAAGCAACACTTGGTTAACCAAACAATCTATATTAATCTAAAACTATCAACTACAATCTCTACTAGCAGTTCTTCATTCAACATGATCTAAAGATGAAAATAACCCAAGTCTAGTATTTATACTAAGAGACTTAAAAGCTAGGCTAGTTATTACAAGAATGCCATTAACGAGGCAAGTGCTTGTTTGTTACATTGGATGTTGGCTTGAAATCCGAAAAAGGCTCTTCTTGCACATATAGCCATCATCAATCCTCAAGCTCGCAATTGTGACCCTTTTCGATCTATGTCCCTCCTTTGGACATCTAGCCACAATTGCATTTTTTTCCCCGCGACCCAGCCCTTTGAGGTTCACTTCCGAACTTCTTTTTCATTCCCCCCAAACTTTCCCCCCATGGGGCCCTTTCCCTGGGGCCTTGGTTTAAAAATTTTCCTCCCTTTGGTCATCCCCCCAAAAATGAAGGATTGGGTCCCACGTGTCTTAAAAGAATCCCCAAACGGGGTTTCCCCGATAGGGCACGGGAGCCTTTTCCCTTTAAAAAACTTATCGCTTTTGGGATAACTTTTATTTTAAGGGGAAAAAAAGCGTTTTACCCAAAGGGGGAAAAAAGGAAAAAACGGCCCATTTAAGGGGGGGCGAATTTCTTCTTTCTCCCACTTTGGGGTGTAGGGGTCGAAAAAGAGGTAAGAGGGGGGGGAAAAG
>NW_026719830.1:0-11122 GCF_029784015.1 Lycium ferocissimum
AGAAAATGGGTAATAAATGTGAGAATAGTGATATTTTTGAGTAGTAGCTTGGATTGAGTCATGATTCTTGATATGTTGTGATTATGATTATGTTATAAATGGCATTAAGAACTTGGGATAGACATTGTATATGAGTGAATGTAATAGTGTGCTATGACCATGGATATGGATGATTTGAAGTGAATTGGGAAATATGGATAATGTAGGTGAATAAAGACTATTGCTTACAATGTTGTGAATGTTATTATAGATGTTTGGGAGTGGATATATGATATGGGGGAAGTTGTATAAATAAAGGAGATGCTACCCAATTTTTTCAAGATTTAGTCAAGTATGCTAAGCTATCGATTGTCTAATGTTAGTATAAACTCTAATTAAGGTAGAAACGTGAGCACTGAAGGAGAACACTCAAGCGATAGAATAGTTGAACGAAAAGGTATGTAAGGCTAACCCTTCTTTCAATAAGGCATGGTTCCTTGGCCATATATCTATTCTTTCATGTGTCCATGTTGTCCTCCAAATGATTCTATCTTTGAAAACTACTAAAGCTCATGATTCTCGTTATGTTACGATTCTATGAAATTCCTTATATGATGAGTGATCCTCTAAGGATAGATGCAATGAAACGATGATAGTAATGATGTCAAAGATGCTTATGAGCTCTTATGTATATGTGTTTATGTATCACTATTATGTAACATCGAGCTTATATGGCCGGGTATGATATGTATCGCGCGCGTACCACTGCAGTTGGGTACGGACAACCGTGAGCCTTGGTAGGGCCAGGTATGTATAAATCACCAAGCCTTGCCATGGCCGGGTATGTGAAACACCGATCCTTCATGATCAGGTATGCTATGAATATGAAAATAAATACGGATACGAATACGGATACGGATAAGGATGTATGTGCACAATCACATATTAGAAATGGAAGGTCCCTATGAAAAGCAAGTAAGTGATTATGACGATGGTTCTATTACCTCCCATCTTATGCTATTTCTTATGTTGTCTATTATGCTTCTATAATGATGTTGATTATGCTTTACATACTCAGTATATTCTTCGTACTAACGTCCTTTGGTTTGTGGACGCTGCGTCATGCCCGTAGGTGGCCAGGGAGACAGGCTTGATCCATAGCTTTATTACTCCGGGACTACGTAGTGGAGCTCCATCTCATTCGGAGCTACAGCCTTTGGTATCTATTCTTTTGTGTACATACTTATGGGCAGGGCGGCGTCCTATCCCGCCTATATGCTGTGACATACTCTTCTTAGAGGCTCGTAGACATGTGTATATAGTTAGATGTATTTGTCCTTGTCGGCTTATATTTTGGATATCATTTTGTTAGCCTCGTCGGCTTATGTACATTGATATAGGCATAGTTGTTGATTGCGATATAGATGTATTGTTTCCCAATGACATTAGAATGAATGATGGATAAAAAGTATGACTTAGCCATGTGGCTCACCTAGATGTAAATGTGAATGTACGATAAGAGATGCCCAGGTAGGTTAACACCGGGTACCCGTCATGGCCCTCCGGTTGGGTCGTGACACGTACGTTCCTCGGCACTAACATATATGGATCGGGCCGTACGTTCCTCGGTACTAACATATATAGATCGGGTTGCACGTTTCGCAGCAATATAAAATATTTATGGATTGGGTTGCACGTTCCGCAGCACTATTATGCTATACAAGAATGAGAAAGGTTTTATGAAAAAACTAAGCATGCATTACATTCGCCCTAAGAGTCAATCTGGCATACAGGTTATCCTTATCTCATTTTAGGTTCTATATTTCCTATTGTCACGACCCAGCCAGTGGGCCATGACGGGTACCCGGAGTGGACTACCGAGCACTACTCATCATGCTAACTATCATACCCTATCTGTACAAACGTAATCACCAAAACAATACATATATGAGTACATAAGCCCTCACGGCTGCAAAAAGGTATATATATAACAACATACAATGGGGTGATCACAAGACATCTACTACCCACACATATGTATCTATGAGCCCCTAACTGGAGTACTGAACATAAGGACGGGATAGGGCCTCGTCGTGCCCAAATATATACACAAAAGAATATATCAAAAACTGCAGGGAAGTGCTCCTGTGCAAGCTGATCTGGCTTATAAGGATCTGGACCGTCCCCCTGTCTACCTGTGGGCATGAGCACAATGTCCAAAAAGAAAGGACATCGGTACGAACAATGTACTGAGTATGTAAGGCATATATGATAACATAATAAGGAAACATAAAAAACATAAGAAGGAAGGATAACTATAGCTGCCTGCCTCTTGAGGCGGAATCATGAATGCTCACTTTTACCTTTCAAACATGTCACGCATACATACGTAATCTGTCTGAATCAATAATATCATTAGCCCGCGTCCAGGCCTCCCACGTCCGAGGTAATCATCTCACGCCACCCACTAGTGGTGTCATATCCGGCCAAATAGGCACGGTGTTATCATAAGCCGCCCGCCTTAGCGGTCTCATGTCCAGCTATCTAGGCGCGGTGTAATCATAAGCCGCCCGCCTTAGCGGTGTCATGACTGGCCATCTAGGCTCGGCGTATACTCATCATCATATACTTATCATGAAACATGCATAAGAACTCAAGCAAAAACTACCACACTATCGGGGTGACGTGAGGTCGAGGACCCCCGATTCCATTATGGAATAGTCATGGTCATCACTATGCCTCGCCTTGAAAGAATTAGTATCATGAGGTGAGGTAACAACAAGGATTATACATCAATAAATCGTAAACATAGGATTCTTAAGCTCATGAAGGCATCATTATCATCGTCGCTATCATAGAACATATCTCATAAGAATCTCTTAAGGGTCTTTAGCTTTTATCTATAGAGATGTAAGAAGGTCATGGGAATATATAGGGGGAAGAATTCACAATGTAAGAGTCATGCCTTTGAAAGAAGGGGAATAGCCTCACATACCTTTATATCTTTTTAACTCTATTGCCTACTTGCTTGCCTTTCGAGCTCATGATGCTACCTTCACGAGAATTTGTACTAAAATTAGACAACCGGGAACATATTTAAGCTTAAACTGAAGCAACTAAAAGAATATGGAAATTTAGTACCCTCAAACATCCATAAGAACACTCATGATAACATAATCAATGTGTTCCTTAAGTTAAACATTGTTTACTTCTTAAATCCACCTTCAAAATCATCCATAACCGTACCTATATTACAAGATCATATTCATTCTCACAAAATAATCCTTTAATATCGTTCGTACCATTCAGCACAAGTTTGTACTAATAACATGTCAAGAACTATTATTCAAGTTAATTCATTAATCAAGAGTATCACTATTTCCATATTTGTACTCCATATTCTCCTCCCTTCCATAATCCAAGTCTTTTAACCTCTCAATACTCTTAATAACATGAATTGAACATAAAGCTTACCTTTGATGATGTAGGAATGGACTTTGAATGGAATTACTTCACTTGGAGAAAACCCTATTTCAACACCAAAGAGATTATTGATTTCCACAAACCCTAGAAAGCATCCTTGCACTAGATTCCACAATTTCTTGGTGTTTACTCCTTGATTTCTCTTGAATATATGATGATATGAAGAGAGGATTTTTCTCGAACCTTCAAGACTTGGAGAGAGAATGAGATCTGAAAATTTGGGGTGTGACTCGTCTATTTATAGCTGGAACTGGAAAGTTCCATAGAAGCGGTTCGACGAGCGGCTCGATGGTCACGTCGACGTGTCAACGACCGTCGACCCTTCAGACACTGAGTTACAGGGTCCTATTGATGCCGGAGATCGACGGCCCGTCGACGTGTCGATGGTCCATCGACGTATACTGTCGATCTAATTTTGCCGATAAGAATTCTCAGAACATAGCGACGGCACATATTGATGGCCAGTCGACATGCGCAGACTTCCTTGAATCGCTTAGCTTGCGTCTTCGTTCAATCCATTCAACTTCTAACCTCGTAAATTACCAAAAATACTGCGCCGGTACACCGTGTTCAATATTCTCTACCTTAATTTCCTCCATCAATCTTTCTTCTCTATTCCTCAAATGTCTCTTGGAATCTTAATTAGAATCATTAAGTATCCCCTCTTGCTAGTGGGGATATCATGTACACCTTAACCTACGTTAGCCTATTCATCGCGCAACGACATGAAGTTTTTCGAGCTGTAACACCTATTATGTTGTTATTCATGCCTTACATACTCAGCACATTATTCGTAGTGACGTCCTTTCATGTGAACGCTACGTTCATGCCCGCAGGTAGACAGGTACACGGATTTGACCCGTAGGTGATTTATCAATAGATTCTCAGGAGCGCTTCACTTACTTCGGAGCTGCAGTCTATTGGCATTAGTCCTTATGGTCACTTGTATTCTATGTAAGAGGCTCATAGACATGTGTGTACGCAGACATTTCATAACCCTACCGGTTCATATTGTGTATAATATTTTAGTAGCCTTGTATTACCGGGTTACGGCTGGTATAATTGTTGAAGATTATATAGAGATGTGCCGTTATATTGTGAAATATGTCCTTACAGATTATGACATCCATGAGCTATCTTTATTGTCCACCTAGAAATGTTTATGAGATGTATATTTAGAGGTGCTCGGCGTGTTAGCTCCGGGCGCCCGTCATGGCCCTCTAATTGGGTCGTGACAAAAGTGATATTAGAGCATTTCGCCCTAGGGAGTGTCTACGAGCCATGTCCATAGAGTCGTGTTTATGGGTGTGAAGCGCTCCACAGTTATAAACAAGAGGCTGCAGGGCATTTAGGAACCATTGACATTTCTTTCTCATCTTAGATCATTCCGTAGAGCTAAATTATAGGATGTGATATCCCTGATTTTAATCCTAAATGCTTTGATTGTGGTTGAGTAGTTGATTATGCCGCTATGAGGTAATTGATGAGAATTGAAGTTGTTACTCCGAAAGGTATGTTTCCTGTCTTATTGATATTGATAGACTTTGATATGAGAACCTGAGGTAAATGTTACGGGTATTGTGATCGCCCTGTGAGGCATTGGATGTATTTTCTGGGCTGTGTGCAGGAATGAGGCAGTAAGAAGTATAGAGGAAACTCTGCCGAGATTTTGTTTTTACAAATTGAATTGTTTGAATGTCTAGGCTATAGAGAAAGAATGAAGGGAAAATGTGACAATCGGATGTTTGGTAAGTCATGATTGACTGAACCATTATTAGACGCTTTCAAAAAGAAGTTTTAGAATGGTTCTAATTTAAGGGAAGAACTCTGGAGGGGAAAAATGATTATTAATTAAAGGAGTTGGAATCAGTGCATTCGAGATTTCGGAGAATTGAGATTTATTGAAGATATAGGGAAAGTTGACATTAATAATTCAAATGCAGTATTATGATTTATAGATTGGTGAGTAAAAAATAACGAAGAGATACAAATAAGGGAAATGAAGTTAACTAGAGTAGGGGAAAGGTTTACTCAAGAAGTTTAGGCATATACATAAGACCAGGACAAGTCGATGACGGTACGGACTCATTTTTTATCGTACTTTCCTATATGATGTGAGTTTGCATTGGGATTCAGAAGTCACTAGTCATTCGAGTTCAAGGGGATTTCTGAGTATTTGATAGTTGGTACTATTCTGAGAATCATTATGGTCGAGTTACTTTGGGTATTAATGATGACCTTGAATTCAAAAATGAGAAATGGTTAGGTAAGTTAGTTTGCATTTATGATTGTTTTCTGGATCGCTTATACAACTTCTAAATGTGATGTTGCTTTGCCGACGAAGGAAGTAGAGATTGTATCAACCTTAGGAATATGTGGTGTATTTCTAGCTAATCTAAGAAGAATTCACGTCAATTTTTTTTCGACGGGTGTTGTAAAGGTTATTTGATGATAGAGAAATTAGGTGTGATGTCGATTTATGTGTAAAGAGAGAATAGAGTAGGTGTACAAGTGAAGATAAAATATCACAAGGATCGATTCAGTTGCTACAAGAAAGTAAAGGATATGAGGTTGATTATTTTAGACAAAGAGGAAGGGTACAATTATGAGTAAAGATTTTTAAGTAAAGTTATATCATCGGGATTCACAGTTAGGATGTAGAAAGATATGCTAGGAAGACCTACAGATTTAGACATACGAAAAAGGGAATATGAGAAACCAGAATTGCTCGAGGGAAATTAGGAGTATATGAGCTTTGCAATTAGAATTTCGAAATGATTGTGAGTTATGAGTCTGGCTAGTTGGTCAAAAGAGGGGAGATGTATTAAAGCTACATATTCAGGACAAAATCAAATGGCAACAGGATATCTCGCAAGGAAAAGGTGTTGAAAAGAGATAAAAAAAAAAAAGATAAGTCACGAGTGGCTACATCGAGTATTATGTATACCCTTATGATTAGTGTTACGACATGTTAAAAATATTGATTGTGCCGTATGTCAAAATTGAGGTAGCAAGCACTACAGAAAGAATCAGGATTGGGTTTTTGTCGAGAATTAAAGTCGGATAGCGGTAACGCGACCAATAATGTAAGAAGGAGCATTAGGAAAAAGAGGGCTATGATATCATGAAAGGGAGAGAAACTTGGACATAGAAAACGTACACCCATTGAGTGTCAAGTAATATATATCTGGGGAAAAGGTTAGGATGAAAGCAGGAAAGCAGACGATAGGATCAAATTTAAATAGATCAACGGGAGGTAGAGTAATGTTGTACGTGACAAGGGATGAACATGAGGACCACAAAACCAACCTATACGTCTTCATAATTAGAACCAAGGAGGTTGCAAATAATAAATAAAGGTGTATCCTTGAGAAGAAATAAATAGATCTTATGAGAGTGACGAGGGAATTTTAAACTCCCGAGATTTAACCGGGAGAATGGATGTGAACCTATGATTGGTACGCCTATTTAAGGGAAAGTACCTCAAGAAGAGATTTTCAACGTCAAAAGGGATTCTCACTCATAACGGAGCACTCCAAGGTTTCCTAACCTAAGAGTAAAGTATTACTAATAGGAACAGGCATTTTAGAGTAAAGGAAAACAAAAGAAACTATAAGAACTGAAGGAAGGAGGAGGTGTCAATGAAATGGTTAAAGGGAATTATGCGGCCGCCAACAACAAGGAGAAGGTTAGTGAATCGGTAGGCTTGCCTAAGGGATAACAAATTGAAACTATAGGACAATGGTTGTGTGAAAGATGCAAAGATGCGATCATAAAGAAAACCGAAAAAAATTCGAGATATATATCTATATATGTATGCACAAGTTGTAGTATCATAAAGGAAGATAAAGACTCGACGAAAAAAAAAGAAAAGGAAAGGGTGTACTTTGTGAGGATTTCACGATAAGAACAAGAACTGACAGAACACTAGAAGGACTATGATGCATAGCTATGATGCAAACAAGTAGTTAAGAAGAATTACGAAACAAAATGAGTGAAGCTAATGAAAGGGACGAACCGCGGGAATGGATGGTGTGAAATATCAACTTTTAATGGTATAGTATAGATATAAATCAAAATTAGGAACCTAGAGCAAGGAGAATTTCAAGGATATTAAGAAGATAGTCGTGGAGAAAGACTAGGGCTAAAAGCGTGTGGCATAGTCGGACACTCCATAAGGGGCCTAATGAATTTCGATGTCCCCATTAATTCATTGACCTAGGGGACTACTAGTCATGAGAGGTAGAAGTGAAAAGACTATAAAGAAGGCATTTGAATTGTATCCGATATGTAACATTTTGATTTGATACAAGAACTCAACTAGCAAAAAGGAAAATAAGTTAAACCATGCGATGAAAATAACTCTGGTATTATATGGAACAGAGGAGTTGAAGGGTCGCTAAGGTTGGCCGGATGACTATCAAAGATGGTTAACACTCAAAGGTTACGGTATATGAGAACATCCTTAAAAGGGGGAAGAACAAATTTAGTTCTAAGATGAGCTACAATGTTCTAAAGCTCAAGAGAGGGAAATATATTGGATTAAAGGAGTCAAATTTCGAGATGAACTGATATGTTAAGAATGTGCTAAAGAAAAGTGAGAATGGATTAAATGCAGGTATATCATGAGACAAATCTAGGAAGGAGAATGAGTTTCGTCAATGCGATATGTTATGTCTTCGGACTATGGTACTGAAGAAATTTTGGTTACATTTAAGTGTGCAGTAATGTACTCCGAGAAGTGACGAAAGGAGTAAGAAGGGTCTGTAAGCTGACCAGGGAGTAAGTATAAAGGACAATATGGATTACGAAAAGGGAAATCTTAGCACTGTAAGAGATGAAAGTTTCAACAGGAGGAATAATTATAGGGACTTCATTGATCTCCAAAGGAAAGGGAGATAGTATGCCTATGGATAACAAGACAACAGTGCTACCTGAGACTAGAAAGTACCTCGCATGTCGTGGAGTCACAAGTCGCCGATCATATCAAATGTGAGAGTATATGCTATAGAACCATATAGACAATCGTCATGATGCAAGGGCCGACAAAAATGGTGCAAGGACAACAATGGGGAGTCAAAGAAGAGCATAGGCTAATTTAAGACTCAAATGATCACTGGTGCAAGAGAATCAAGGACTTAAGAAGAAAGCATACTCGTATCAAAAGGAAGTTATGATTAAGTAGGATTTTATCTTAGTTCCATGTTTATGAGTTTATATTGCAATTATGCTAAAACTGAGGAAACGAAATTGTAGGAAAAGTTTAAGTATGAATAGAATGATATTGAAAGGAATTAAAGAGTCCGACCAATGAATTAAAAGGAGATGATATGGTATGTATATAAGGTCAACGAGTACAAAAAGGGATAATCTAAAATAGTACCAAAGAAGCAAGCAAGGACGGGTGCCATATCTGAACAAGAGAATTTGTCTACTAGTAGAGAAATAAGGAGCAAGGCAAAAGAGTACAACAATTAAGAGTGCTCATAGATTGGCAGGGAGCCATAGCAATTATGAGTTAAGATCATATTAAGAGCAATAGGTCCCAGGACAGTAACTAGATATCAGTGACCACTGAGTACATACATAAGAACATGAGGATATGGAACTAATGAATGAGTTCGACAGAGAATTGGGAGGATATGAAAGAAGACCAATGGGCTCATATTATAAGAGCATGGAGATCAGGAACTATAGGAGGACAACCATTTTAAGAAACTAATAAAAGAATCGTAAGCTCGCAAGCTACAACATTCGAGGACGAATGTTCCTAAGGGGGGAAGGATGTTACACCTTGCATTTTTAGAGCATGAGCATACCACATACTTCACTGTATTAATGAAGTATCAGAGACATCGCATGAAGTTTTAGAAGGTACAGGCCATGGGAAGCTCGTAACAATGAGGTAAAGGATGAATTACGATCTCGTAAGTAGTAACCGGAAGGAAAACCTTGAAACCAAAGGACATAACCATTATCAAGTATTATTAATGATAAATATAATGTATGAAGAATTTTGGAAGATTCCGAGACCAATCAAATCAAACAAAATAAGTTTGTCAAAAGTTTTGGAAAAAAGTTGGCAGAATTTTGGATAGAATTTTGAGTCAATTTTTAGGAGTTTTAAGGTGTTTCAAAAGCCTAAAATGAAGTTCGTCAATTCTAGTTTCTAACCCAATAAACTGTTCCCCAAAACAACATCGGAGTAGGGAGTTATGGCCATTTTAACCTAAAGATTCCAAGCTGCCAAATGGCTTCAGCGAGTCCCATTTGAGAAGGTCGGTGCAACCGACATATGAGGGGTATAAATACCCCATTAACTCCATGTTTTAGCATGTTACATTCTCAATAGTCCTAGAAACTTCCCAACACATCCCCCAAACATTTATAGCCCATTAAATCAAGAATTTAACAAGATTACACCAAATTAGTCCAAGAAAGGTAATTGTTCTTGCTTATAATTGATGTTGTGGTAAGTTTGGTCTTCAAGAAAGTTGGTGTGGCTGAATTTCCTCAAGTTTAAGGTATCTTCTTCATCCTATCTCTTAGGTTGAGTTGATTTGAAGGTTTAGCAAGTCTTAAAAGTTAAAATAGTTATGGAGGAAAGGTCATAAAGTATTGTGTTGTAGTTATGTTTATGGTGTTTTGAGCATGTTAATTGGCGGTAATAAGGCTGATTTATATGTATAGAGATGGTATCTAATGTTGTTGGTGTGTTGATGAGATTATGCTCCTTGATTGGGAAGAAAGGAAGCATATATTATTGTTGTATGTTGAAAAAAATCGTGTGAGATGTTTTATGGAATATTTTGGTATTGATGATGATGTGGTTGATATTAGTATTACTATTGTTGTTGTTTTGTTGGTATTGTCACGACCCAACCCCGTAGGCCGTGACTAGTGCCCGAGTTGGGCACCCAAACACATTCATCAAATCCGAATCGCACACGTATGGTTTATACGGACACAAATATCAAACGCCTGTCTCGATTATATCAAAGGCCTCTCGGAACACATCTCAAACACAACCATATATATATCGAGAAGCCGGCAAGGCTATCAAATGGCACAACGGCCCAAAGCGAGATACAAATGCCGGCCGACGGGGCACCACGGCGAATGGATCGCCCGAGACATAACATATACAAACACACACCCACAAGGATAGGCCTAACCCACATATATGTCTACAGACCTCTAAACAGACCAAAAGAATCATATGACGGGACAGGGCCCCGCCGTACCCCTAAACAAACTCATACATATACAACGGACGAGTATATACCAAAATGTGGGCTCTGAAATAGAGGGAGCACTCCAAACTGCAGAATGAGTGTCCTAGACAGGCGGATCACCGAGCGTACGTATCTCTGCGAGAGCGTGAAACACCCCGAAGAAAGGGGTCGGTGCGGAATGTGCGCCAGCATGTAACGCATGAAATCAAGTGGCGAGTCGTAGTTTAAACAAGAGGGAAAGGGCCCCGGGAAAACGGAACCAAACCACAAAACTTCCCCCAAAAAAATAAATCATAAAAGGTTTATATCATATCCCAATGGAAAAATCATTCGCACACGGTTTTATATAGCGTGTCCCGGCCCTTTAAAAAATCAAATAAGGGTTATCATCTCCCATTTTATACATACTATAGCGTGTCCCCCCC
>NW_026719831.1:0-10843 GCF_029784015.1 Lycium ferocissimum
GGAATTCAATCCCAGGCACAATTTTAAAATTTGGGGTTTTTCCCCCGTTTAATCCTGGAATTTCAATTCTGCCAACAACTCAACAACAATACCAATAGTATTAACATCACATCCAATACCGACGTATGCCATAAAACAACCCTATTAATCGTTTTCTAAATTTCTCAACCAACCAAATTTGCGATATAACTATTTAATAATTTTATTTCCGTAAAGGAGTCGGAATTCATATGAACAACATCAATAACAACGACCTTCACATTTTACAAGTTAAATACACTTATTTTCATCCAAAAAATTCTCTTCAAATCTCCTTCCATAACTCCAACACCAACAAACGAATTTATCAGGCTATTCCCTCCGTGCTAATCCGTTAAAATTCCAAATAAACTCGTTAACAATGAAAAGGAACCGTATTCATACCTTAAGAATTCATACCCCACGTTATCACTCTTCTCCTTGGTTGATTTTTAGCTCAAATTGAAGACAACGCGACGTACAACACTTTTCTCTTCATGGGCTTCGGGGGGTCGGGGCTCGTAATCTTGGCCAAAATTGGTTTTCTTCTCTCCAAGGCTCTCTCTCTTTCCAGAATTTTCTGCTGTTCTTGGTCTGAAAAATGAGAGGAAAGGGCTGAAATTTCACTTATATAGGCATGGGTCATGGGCCTAACCCGATTGGGCCCGGTTTGGGCCAGCCCATCGACCTTGTCTTAAAACGTCCATATCTCCTTATCCCTATGTCAATACTTTTGGGCCCACGATCTATGGTTGGAAATATAATTCAATTATCTACAACTTCTATCTTTAGTGTTTTTCCAAATTCCAAACTTATAATACCGTTACCTTTTCGAAGTCGCATCACCCGAAAACGTTACTTAAAAATATTTGTTTGGAGGACTTCCACTTTGATTTGGCTCAAGGGTCTTCTTGAGTTAAGTTTAACTTCACATATGTGATTCTATAAATTGTCGCATGTCCCAAAAAAATCTCAATGTGTGGGCCCACCTCGGCTTGCGAATAATCGAGCGTACAAAAATACGAAATATAATATTTGTCAACGTGATTTTAAATTATGAAGCAACAATATGATTGTCAATTTTTAAGCACGTTAATAAGGACCTTCCAATTGGTTGGAATACTAGAAGAAGATATTTTTTTGATCACTTTTTTGGGCTTGATTTTTTTTGACCACCGTAGGCCGAATGGCCCTTCTTTCTTTTCTCTCAAGTTTCTTGAATTTTCTAAGGGTGAGAATGATGGAGATGATTTAATTAGTCATCTTCTAATCACACATATAAAACATCCATGGCCACATGGCCCACCCCATGTGGCTACCACTTGGCCATTTTTATTTCATGGATTTTAACTTTCCAATATTCACTTTTAACCTAAAATTTTTCCTTAATATTCCATGTAGTTAAAATCACTAAGCAACTTATGTCTTAAAACAAAGTCGTAGTTAAAAGTCTCTACTTCGCCTCCCGGAATAGTCTTGTCCTTAACTTATCATGGTTAACTCGGATTGTCCCGATGTACGAAATACGGGATATAATAGAACAAATGGCTATGTAATATATTGTGATACTTCAGGCATTGGGTTGGGGTTGTGTATTAATGCAACACAGTAAGGTTGCTTATGTCACGACCCAGCCCCGTAGGCCGTGACTAGTGCCCGAGCTGGCACTCGTACCCATCTATCAACTATAATCGGATCATAGCGAACACAATAAGAACTTATACGTACCTAAAGGCACAACATCGCGCACACATATATACATATATCATACATACAGTCTGAGAATATACAGAACGTAAACACTCTATTTGAACAATGCTACCCACAACCCACATCTATGTCCACAGGCTTCTAAGAGTAATAACAGAATCATATGACGGGACAAGGCCCCGCCGTACCCCTAAATAGACATAGACATATGTATATATAACAGAAGGATCTATACCAAAGTGTAGGCTCCGGAACAAGAGGAGCACTCCAAGACGGCTGAGTAGGAATCCTAAGCTGGCGACTCACCCCGAAGAAAGGGGTCGGTACGGAAATATGCGAGTACGTGTAAAGCATAAAATGCGATGTGAAATGATCGTACGAGTAAATAAGGAGAGACAGAAAAGTAGTACAGTAACCAGAAACTCATAAAGCTTACCACGAAACATAAATCATGCATTTCAAAATCGTAAATGACCGAGTGACATAAATGGAAAATCATCATGAACATATGCAAGCATAACGTGCCCCGGCCCTCTAACGAGGGACGCGGTAATAAAATCATCATATGCATGTACATGTAACGTGCTCCCGCCCTCTAGTGAGGGACGCGGTGAATAGAGTCATCATATGCCATCCTGCCACCTCCCCACATATCATCATATCATCATATATATATATATATATATATATATATATATATATATATATATATATATATATATATATACGTGCCCCGGCCCTCTAGTAAGGGACGCGGTGAACAATGCAGTGCAATTGCACGAATACATACCCTGGCCCGGGACGCAGTGAAGGAAATAGCAACAGCTCGCACGAGCAGAGTAGTGAGAAACCTGTTATACCTCGCATTTTGTACATTCGGATATTCCGAGTTAATGGCGGAAAGTTAAGGACAAGGCGATATTTTTTTTCAGTTTTGTTAAGAATGCATAAGTTGTATGTTCATCTTTTATTGGTATGGAGCATTAAGGATAAATTTGGAATAAGGAAAAACTAGGGGTTAAGAGTTGGAATTTTTTTTTTCATGAAATAGCCATGAAAAGCCAAAGTGGCCATGTATAGTGGAAAGTGGGCCCCACCCATGGTTGGCCAATATTTTCATGCCATGAGATGGCACATGTGTACATTACATATTTTGTGGAGCTATATATATGCACATGCATGGAATGACTAAGCAAGACTACAAATTCATCTTTTATAGTTTAAGAAAATTCTAGAAAATTGGAGGAAAATAAAGGGCACATGACCGGCCATGTGCCCCTTTGTTTATATATATATATATATATATATATATATATATATAAGTGGTGCTAAAATAAGACATGAGCCACCATTTGCAACTTTAGAAAATTCAAGAAAACTTGGAGAGAAAGAGAGGGAGAGTGTTCGGCCATGGGCTGGCCGAACATGGCCCATGGAGAATCATGATCAAAAAATTATTTTTTTCATGTATTCCTACCAATTGGAAGGTCCTCTACAACGTGGAGTAGTTGTTGGAGCAAGAAAATCATCCGTTGTTGCCTTGTCCAAAGCTTAGCCGAGAAGAGAAGATGGATGGAAAGGTGAGGTTCAATCTTCCTTACATGTTTTATAGGTGTTTATGCATATCGTGATATGTGGGGATGAATGGAATTCATGAGATTATGGTGTATTATGTTGTGGCCGAATATATGTAGCGTGGTGTAAAAGTGTAGAACTAATTTTATGTAGTGTTTTAGTTGTTGTTTGTTGTGGATTCTATGATATAAAATGAAGGCTTAATGATCCAAGTTGAAGTGATCATCGTGTGGGCTGATTTGGAAGATAATATGATTTTAATGTGGTTTCTTGTTCAATGGAAATGAGGTTGTAGACGTACGGAATTGTTGATGTAGTTTATGAATTCGGAAGAAGAAAATGTGTTATTAATGTTCCTAATGTAGTTGGAAGATTTCGGGTGAAATGGCTTATGGTTTGGGTTGTTTTGGGTATTGTATGGATTGCTTGGAATGTTCTTAAATCATGTTTGAATGGTTGCGGATGAGTAATTGAGTATGTGAGCATTGGTGTTGAATTGATCGTATGTAGTTATTTGAATATGAATGAAATGTTGTCGAATTGTGTAAAAAGGAATTATTAATGTTAGAATGCGTCTTGGATCACTTATGAATATTGTTAGTATGGTTGTTGGTTGGGTTGTTGTGATTTGGCCGAGTTGAATTCTCGGGGATGTTGAAGTTATAGGGGAAATGCTGCCGAAATTTTTATAGACAAAGTATTAATTTTTATATGCCATAGATTTTTCTCTATGGCCGATTGCCTCTCTTCTTTTTCTTCTTGATTTTTCTTTTGTTTTCTTGAATCTTCCAAAGGATGAACATGTATATATACATGTCATCTCTTCTAATTAAATGTCACATGACTTTCATGTGACATGGGCTTGGGCCAACATCATGGCCGGCCACCCTTCTCTTGGGCCTAAATTTTCTATTTTTTTTTAGCCCAATTCTTCATGAATCATATTTTGCAATTCCCGAAACAAATTCCCAAAATTCCAATTTTGCCCTTAGGCCTTCTCCAGTGTTTCCACACTCAAACTTCCATAACCAACATACACATACTAAGAAAAATCCAAACTTGACCTCATTCCTTGCAAGTCAAGGTTACTTCCAAATTTTCAAATACGCGAAAATGCCGGACATAACATCCTCCCCCGCTTAAAACATTCGTCCTCGAATGTTAAATCGACCTTATAGGTTTCGCAAATATCTCGGGGAGGATCTTCCTGCCAATTACATACTCACACTTGATCGAAGTAATTGTAAGAGCCTTCACTCTCCAAGTCCTTCTATCATTTTCCGACATTGCGATATTGAGGGCAATTCGAAATCCTAATTAGTCTAGCGGTGCATACGATTTTAAATCGGATATAGGGCGAACAGAATCTTTGTCGGAACCAGAAGATCAGAAGTATGTCAGACGGAGTCATAATCGGGATCAAAAGTACAGAAGTGTAGCAGACAGAATCATGATCATACGTTATAACCAGACAGATTCACGATCAGAGCCAGACACACAGAAGTATACTGAACAAACCCATATTCAAAGTCAGGTGTACTGAACTATATCGGATAAATCTGTAGTCAGAATCAGACGCATAGAGGCATATCAGACAGATCTGTGATCGGAGTCAGACGTATAGAGATTTATCGGACAGATTCGAAATCAGAGTCAAACGTATCGAGGTATATCGGACAGAATTGTGATCGGAGTCGAACGTACAGAGGTATATTAAACAGAAACGTGATCAGATTCAGAAGCACAGAGGTATAGTAGACAGAGCTTCATTGAAAACAGGGACGCAGAAATTTGGCATACAAAATCGCGATCAAGTCGACTACTTTTGCTAATGCTTCGAGGGACCCACGAAAGTTTCCTTCTTTTTCTCCAATCTCGTCTGTCTTAATCTGTGTAACCCCTTTTCAACCTCTAGTCACCCCACATACTCAAATCCCACTTAAGTTACCCCAAGTTCTCATTTAGTCTCCATACCTACATTTGTGAAAGATTTTTGACATACTTCCCAGGGGGGTCACCCATCCCAGAATTGCTCTGGTCTTAGCACGCTTAACTTCAAAACTTTCATGCGTTCTGATGCGTTATTGCTAATATAACGCATCAATGCCCCACACGATCTTTGTCACGTAATTTAGGGCAGGTCGGAGCCTTAATAATTTTTTTTTCGAAATTTTGTAGCGGGTCCCACCCCGGTCCAAGCTACACAATTACCATATTGCCCCTCCGGATTCCTCAATATCTACTTCCACTTGTACTCATAATTATCTTTCACCCGGGGGTTTCTAGATTTATACCTATGGCGGGGACACCTCAGTCGCCTTATCGTCACCGAATAATATTTACGAAATCATACACACATAGGAAATTCTAGGAAACTCATATATACTTATAAAATAATCAATTTCGGGTCGACCGGGAGGCGCCGCGAGAACTATGTCCATCAGCATTCTCATCCGTCTGCCCCCCACCTATCTGGCCCCCGCTATTTCCCACATCCGAATCGGAGGAATATAAATAATCAGACAATTCCCGGCTCACTGGGGACCAAGACAAAGAACAAGAGAAATCCGTAGCACTCTCCGAGGTGGCCGGGCTAACGGGGTTCTCCCTCGCGAGCAGCTGGCGCATACCGAAAATCTCCTCCTCCGTCGTCCCGGAGGAATGCTCGGGATGGGTCTCCGTCTCATAACTATCTTCCTCCGTGGAGGTAAGAAACTCTACGGAGGAGTCATCGTCGGATCCTCCGAGAGATCCGTATCACAGCCACCCTCCGCGGAATCCTCGGCTCTAGGGGTCGTGGATGGGTCCTCCGATGGATCCGTATCGTAATCGTCCTCCTCCGTGGGATCCTCCGAAGGTCCGTCTCAACTCCGAGTAATCGGGACTCTGCCTACTCGGTCCCGGTGACATCCTAGGGGCCTTCTTAGCACCCCCATCCCCATCGTCAGGAGTCGTCCTCTTCATCTCTGTCAACCTACAATCACCTGCAGGGATAGGGTCAGAAGCAATTTCCAAAATGCTGACATTATTGCTCTTTTGGAGCCTCGTCGTAGACACGGAACACGTTGGGAGGAACCATCTAACAATACGGCCTCTATCGCACGATCTAAGATTCCAAGAAAGGGTAACGTAACATCCTAGATGTCCTGTAGCCTCTCGTTTATAGATGTGGGGCCCAACACACCGATAAACAAGACTCTACTAGACACGGCCTGTAGACATTCCGAGGACTGACCGCTCTGATACCACTTTTGTCACGACCCAGCCCCGTGGGCCGTGACTGGTGCCCTATCTAGGCACCCAAACAAACTTGCGAACCAAATTGTCATATTAGGACATATCAAAGGATTCACAGACATCATTCGTACCAATAGCAGATAATAGACATCGTACAAATACAAACGAATGCTACCGCGCGGTCGCCGTGCAAACTCATCATATCAAAATCAAGGCGGCATGAATGCACATCGCCCGTACATACACACATACATACAAACATGTGGGCCATATAGGCCATAGTAATATGCGGGGCCGCTTAATGGCGTAAAAAACGTAATCACATACGAACAGACCGGACCCGCGACCCACAAATATGACTACGAGCCTCTACAAAAAGAACGTAACATACGAACATATGACGGGACGGGGGCCCCGCCGTGCACCCGAACAGTCACAAATGTACGAGAATGTGCATAGCAAAACATATATACCAAATATGGGCTCCGATCGAAGGAGCACTCCAAAGCGACAGTAATGGGTAGCCTAAACCGGGGGATCACCCAACCGAGCGCTGGCTGCACCGCGCGGTATGAAACGCGGCCCCCGAGAAGAAGGGGTCGGTGCGGAAAGGTACCGAGTATGTAAGCGAGAAGGTACGATAATCCAAATCATGGCGGGAGTCGAAGATACTGGAACAAATACGTAAGTAACGGATCAAACTGCGAAATGCAAATGTACGAATGCAAATAAAAATCATGCAAGCTCAGAACGTGGTCACCCCCCGGCCGGTGCCACAACACATCATACTCCCGAAGTTTTCAAATCTCCGTACATCTCCGAACACATCATAACATCACACACATCAAATCATCGAATATATCGATGCCATATCACATCATAACACCATAAACAGTAACCGGCCCTATGGCGAGGTCTCGGAAACCGTAACACATCATACTGCCGAATATGTCATAATGCGCACGATCACAGAACCGGCCCGGGTACCGGCGAACGAAGTCATAATCATTGGCACGAGCAGAGTAGTGCAGAAACCATATGCAAAATTTAAAAGTAAGTTCCAGGACTCGACACATAATTTCATATACGAACACTTTAGGACCAGAAGGCTCAAAATGAGTATTGAGTTAATCGGAATTAATATACAAAAGCCGCGGACTTTTAAGTTATCAATTTTTCTCAAAAACACATCGTAGGTCATTCTCGGAAAACTTGGTATCGTTCGTAGTAATGAGTGTTCAAACGACATTATAGAACATTTCAAACGGACCTTAGAGTCATAGGCAAACACTTCTTTTTCATATCGTACGAAAATGAGCCAAACAAATCAAATAAGGGAAGTCTCGGAACTTGCGGGCCCACCTCGGGTCGAGTCGAGGCGGCGGACATAAATTTCCGACGTTAGGTTCCATAAGGTTATCCGTGATAGTTTCGGAGCAATTTGGATTCATTTACGAAAGGTACGAAGGTTTACACATTCTTATATCCAAAGATAAGCATTTTGATTCAATTGCGCTGAATGAATAGTAACTAAAATCAAACTCGGATTTCTAGGAGCAGGATTATCCCCAAGGTTCCGTTTTCGGCTTAGTAGGTCTAGGACATGCCATAAAAAGAATAGGTAAGCTTTACATACGTGGGTTGCGCCCTATGCTTGCTTATCCTTAAATCTCGTTTGCTTAAAATCTACAAATGGTCAAGATTACCAAATGTAGGTCACAAGCTTTTAAGAGTTCAATCTTAACCCTTATTCATCTATAAAAATTTGGACAGCTTCTCCCCTATACGTATAGCACCCCCGAGACGTAGCTCGGCTCAATATACCAATAACAACAACAACCCAACAACACCAAGAATCGCTACAAACATATATTAGCACAAATAGTCTTTCTTTCTACACAAAGCATTAATTATCATTCCAACTTCACGCTTTCCATCCAATATCAACGTTTCCATATTCATCAACCCATCAAGATCCCTCCGAAAACATTTCATATCATTTTACGAAATATTCACAAAATATACATAACATACAAATTTTCCACCAAAACTATAATTCACTCAAAACCTCCAATCTTCAACTTAAATATTCACAACCTATTTTTAGCTTCCAATTTCATTTACAATAATCACCATTTGCATCTTACAACCTCAATTCTTATAATTACATAAACTATATAAAATTGCATACTTTCCGACAACAACTTAACAACAAATTCTTCATGTTAACTAGAACCATTAACCTTCCATTTACTACGTAAGACCATAACAACACAATTGACACATCAAACAAAATTAATTCATGTTCATTTCCATTTATCCATACCCCACGGCCAACATTCACTTTTCCAAATTCATCCGAATTCATTCAACTTTCATTCCCAACATGAATTCCATCATAACCACAACTAGAACACAATACAAAATTCAACTTTCCTTAGCCATGCATCATACACACACACACACGGCCACATACTTGCATACACACACACAACTCACAACTCCATGATTTCCATGCAATTCCACCTAAGCTAATATTCATAAATCTTCCATAACAAAAAGAACATAAAATTCTTACCTTTTCCAACTCTTCCACTTGCCCAAAAGGAGCACTTTCTTGCCTTGAAAATTATACCATGTTGGAGAGGAGCTTGAGCTTAGTAGTAATTCCAAAAGAGATGGATTTTTGAACCAAGAATAGGCTCCAAGAATTTTTTCCTTTTCTTTTCTTTCTCTTTTTCTCTATGGCCGATTGCCTCTCTTCTTTTTCTTCTTGATTTTTCTTTGTTTTCTTGAATCTTCCAAAGGATGAACATGTATATATACATGTCATCTCTTCTAATTAAATGTCACATGACTTTCATGTGACATGGGCTTGGGCCAACATCATGGCCGGCCACCCTTCTCTTGGGCCTAAATTTTCTATTTTTTGTTTTTGAGCCCAATTCTTCATGAATCATATTTTGCAATTCCCGAAACAAATTTTTAAAATTCCAATTTTGCCCTTAGGCCTTCTCCAGTGTTTCCACACTCAAACTTCCATAACCAACATACACATACTAAGAAAAATCCAAACTTGACCTCATTCCTTGCAAGTCAAGGTTACTTCCAAATTTTCGAATACGCGAAAATGCCGGATATAACAAATATGTACTTGTCACACCCCAACCTTCGTCAGGGCATGACGGGCACCCGACTCTCATCAGAGTCGAGCGAACCCTTAAACGTTAACTCAAACCTTTTTTTTTTCCAAATTAGAAATTGTAAATGAAATACCAAAATCAACACGTAGCTCAAGGCATCTCAAAACATGTTATATATATATACACGACATAGAACAAGACGAGCCAAAAAGGCCTTTGCCATTTCTGTACAACAAAATGATGGTAAAAGCAAAGCCAAACAAAGAACCATAACTCCCACGCCGTTCGCAGACTTCTTCAGAGTATGACCCGTACAATATATAAAACTATACCAAAACAGGGACAGCCTCCGAAACGAGAGGAGCTGTCGACTCCGATCTTCGGTCCCCCCTAATTAGCCGGATTGCGAGTCGCGCCCCGGACCGCGCGGCATGAAACGCAGCCCCCCGAAGAAAGGGGGTCGGTACGGAATATGTACCGAATATGTAAAGCATAACCGAAGCATGAATCTTTAAAAGTATAACAAGCAATTTGGGATACCGTATGAATTTAATGTCCAATAAAACAGTCCCTTCGCACTCACGTTACACCCCGTACTTCTTAATGCGTTGGAATATTTTAAGTTGGTTGCGATGTTATGGACAAGACTTTTAATTTTAGGTTTGTTGATTTTGTCTCAATGCATAAGTTGCATATTCATCTGTTGTGGATATGGTGTTGTTAGGGTAAGATTGGAATAAGGAAAAAAAATTAGTAGAATGAAAAGTTGGAAAAAATTTGGGACCAAAAAAGGAAATATGGAAAGTTGGCATTATGTGAAAATGGCCATAAGTGGCCGGCCATGTGTGTGTGTGTGTGTGGGCCATAGGGCCATGTGGGTGAACTATATATGTGGCTAGAAGATGATAATTAATCATCTTCATCATTTCTATCCCTTAGAAAAATCAAGAAGCTTGAGAAGCCAAGCCAAGGCTATTCGCCATGAAGAAAAAATGGAAGATCAAAAACCTCCATCACAAAAATATTTTCTTCTATGTTTTCCACTCTTTGGGAAAGGGGCAAACAACAGAAGTGGGGAATCAAACAAAACTTTTGTTCCCGCAAAAACCCCAATTGGCCGAAGGAAAAAAGGAGAAAGGGAAGGATTTTTTTTAAGTGTT
>NW_026719832.1:0-10878 GCF_029784015.1 Lycium ferocissimum
GTTATATAAGGATATACGTGTTCACTATATTCTACCCGGCCATAAGCTCGGGGTTCACAATAGCCTCTCATGGGCATACATACATATACGTACTTATCATATTCTACTCGGCCATATAAGCTCGGGGTTCACAATAGCCTCTCATAGGCACACATACATACTAGTTCATATCTATCTCTTACCCTTTTTACTATCGTCATTCATTACATTCTATCTTTAGAGCATTACTCGTCGTATAAGAAACTTAGTACAATCGTATCACTTGGGCATCATTGGCCTAATAGCTTCTCGAGCTAAGATCATTAGAAAGTATTATGAACTCGGAAGAGATGAACAATTGGCCCAAGAACCATGCCTTATGAAAGAAGGGTTAGCCTTACATACCTTGTCGTGTAACTACATCGCTTGAGCGATCTTCTTCAAAGCTCACGTTCTACCTTCATTGAAGTGCATACTCGTATTAGATGATAGATAGGCATTAGCATTCATAACTTAATTCTAGAGAAAATCGGACAGCATCTCCTTTATTTATACGACTTTCCTCGTATTACATCTCAACTCCCAAACATCAATAACATTCATATTATCATCATAATAGCTTCTAGTCATCTACCTTATTCTTACTTTACAATTCTCTTCATTTTATCCATATTCATAGACATCACTCGACCATACGTTCATTCACATAAAATGTCGATTTCCATACTTTCAATATCATTTATAACATGATCATACTCGTAAAGCATCAATAATCATAACTCGTTCCAAACGTTTACTCAAAAGTGCTACTATTCACACATTCATGACCCACTTCTTATATTCCTTCGTAATCCGAGTGTTTCATCTTCTAAACACTTTATATAACATGGAAACATCATAAAACTTACCTTGGATGGTGTAGGATTGAACCTTGTTTGCATAAACCTCACTTGAGCCAAACCTAGATTTTCCTTCACTTGGATTTCTTGCTTTTGATGAACTTTAATGGTTTCCCTTACTTTGATTCACTTGGTTTGATGATAATCACCTTTGATTTCCTTTGATTCCTTGTTCACGAAACATACATGGAACCCTAGAGGTCTTAGAGAGAAGTAGAGAGGTTGGAAATGAAATAATGAAGTTGGGAACTCATTTAAACACTTAAAACATTTCAGCCCGTCGGGTGTTCCACGGACTGTTCCACGGTCCGTGGAACCAAGTGCTGTCCGTATCCCAGACAGTTAGAGGTGGTTCCCAAAGTGCGAGAGGGGGATCTCAGACTGGACGCAGTGGGGTCCATTGTTACTAGTTTTCGAGTAGGCCCGAGGCAGAGGCCTCAGATGCTATGATTTCAGGTACCATTTCTGTCCGTCATGCCGTAGCAGCATCTGTGTTGTTTGATCCTGGATTCACTTATTCGTATATGTCTGCATATCATGCCGTTGGTTGGGATTTTCCTTGTGATAGCATAGATATACATGTTCATGTGTCTACTCTGGTTGGAGATTCTGTGATTGTTGATCAAGTTTACCGGTCTTGTTTGGTTGCTTTTATGGGGTATGCCACTTGGGTAGATTTGATGATTCTCGACATGGTGGAATTTGATATTATATTGGGGATGTCCTGGCTTTCTCCTTATCACGCGATCTTGGATTGTTACGCCAAGACAGTTACCTTAGCCATACCGGGCATTACTAGGATAGAGTGGAGGGTACTCCTAGTTCCGCTCCGAAGAAGATCATTTCCTTCCTTCTGGCGAAGAAGTTAGTAAATAAGGAGCGTCTAGCCTATCTGGCTCATGTACGTGACACGACAGTTGCATCTTCACCCCTTGAGTCCATTCCTATTGTGAGCGAGTTTGAGGAGGTATTCCTATCGGATCTGCCGGGCATGCCACCCGATCGCGACATTGACTTCTACATTGACTTGGATCGGGCACTTGCCTTATTTCTATTCCTCCATATCGGATGGCACCTACCGAGTTGAGAGAGCTTAAGGAGCAGTTATATGATTTATTGATCAAGGGGTTCATTAGATCGAGTGTCTCCTCTTGGGGTGCTCCTATGTTATTTGTGAAGAAGAAAGATGGGACCATGAGGATATGCATTGATTATCGCCCGCTGAACAAGGTTACTATTTTAAAACAAGTGCCCTATGCCTCGTATTAATGATCTATTTTTGACCAGCTTCAGGGTGCTTCAGTTTTCGAAGATTAATTTACGTTCAGGCTAACACCAGTTGAGGATTAAGGCAAAGGATATTTCGAAGACAGCCTTTCGGATGAGATATGGCCACTATGAGTTTCTGGTGATGTCTTTTGGGGTTACCAATGCCCGGTTGCATTTATGACTTTGATGAATGGCATCTTCAGGCCATTCCTTGATTCCTTCATGATTGTATTTATTGATGATATCTTGGTGTATTCCAAGAGTAGAGAGGAGTATGAGAGCTATCTTCGTACTGTTCTTGGATTGTTGAAGAAGCATAGCTTGTTTGCTAAGTTTTTGAAGAGTGAGTTTTGATTGGAGTCTGTGGCATTCTTGGGCCACGTTGTGTCTAAGGATGGGATTATGGTTGACCCACAGAAGATTGAGGCTGTGAGGGGTTGGGCGAGGCCCACTACTGTTACTGAGGTTCGTAGTTTTGTGGGTTTGGCCAGCTATTACCATCGCTTTATGAAGGGTTTTGCTGCTATTGCTTCATCTTTGACCAGATTGACTCAGAAGAATGTTCCCTTCTAGTGGTCAGATGATTGTGAGGAGAGCTTTCAAAATCTCAAGTTTCTTTTGACTTCAGCCCTGATCTTAGCATTACCCGTGGAGGGTAGGGATTTCACGGTCTATTGTGATGCCTCTCGTATGGGTTTAGGTCTTTGTGTTGATGCAGAAGGGTAGAGTGATAGCTTATGCTTACCGTTAGTTGATGATTCATGAGAAGAATTACCCTACCCATGATTTGGAGTTGTTAGCCGTGGTCTTTGCTTTAAAAATTTGGAGGCATTATTTGTACGGTGTCCATTGTGAGGTTTTCACTGATCGCCATAGTCTTTAGCATATGTTTATCCAGAGAGATCTTAATTCCAGGCAGCGCCGATGGATGAAACTCCTGAAGGAATATGACATTCCTATTCTTTACCATCCCGGGAAAGCCAATATTGTAGCTGATGCCTTGAGTTGCAAGGCAGTGAGCATAGGGAGTTTAGCTCGTTTGATTATTTCCAAGCGTCCGTTGTCTATAGAGGTTCAGACTCTAGCCAACAATTTTGTTTGCCTTGATATTTCAGCTCCAGGCAGGATTTTGGCTTGTGTACAGGTGAGGTCATCTTTATTGGACCAGATCCGGACTTATCAGTTTGAGGATGCTCAGTTGAGCAAGATTCGAGATAGAGTTTTGAGAGGTGAGGCCAAAGAGGCCGTGATTGATTCTAAGGGCATTCTGAGGATTAAGGGACGCGTGTGCGTTCCTCGTGTTGGTGATTTGATTTAGTTGATTCTGTATGAGGCTCATAGCTCTTGCTATTCCATTCATTCGGGGAAAACTAAGATGTACCGTGATTTAAGACAGCAATATTGGTGGCGTCGGATGAAGAGAGATATAGTTAATTTCATGGCTAAGTGTGGAAATTGTCAGTAGGTAAAGCATGAGCACCGACGACTCGGTGGTGTACTTCAGACGATGCCCATTCCCGAGTGGAAGTGGGAGAGGATTGCCATGGATTTTGTTGTGGGTCTTCCGAAGACCCTAGGCAAGTATAATTTTATTCGGGTGATACTTGATCGGTTGACTAAGTCTGCTCACTTTTTTCTAGTTTAGGTTTCCTATACCGCAGAGAAGTTAGCCAAGTTTTACATTCGGGATATTATGAGATTGCATGGGATCCCTATTTCTGTGGTATCTGATCGAGGTACTATCTTCACTTCCCGACTCTGGAGGGCTTTTCATGATGAGCTGGGTACCCGATTGGATATCAGTACAACTTTTCATCCCCAGATCGATAGCCAGTCCGAATGGACCATTTAGGTGCTCGAGGACATGTTGAAAGCGTGTGTTATTGATTTTGGTGGTCATTGGGATCAACACTTACCATTGGCAGAGTTTGCGCACAACAAAAGTTATCATTCGACTATTGGCATGGCGCCTTTTGAGGCTTTATATGGTAGGAAGTGTAGATCTATGGTTGGCTGGTTTAATGGGTTCGAGGTTCGACCTTGGGGTACGGATCTGTTGAGAGAGTCCCTTGATAGAGTGAGAGTTATTCAGGCCAAGCTTTTGGTAGCTCAGAGTCGACAGAAGATGTATGCGGACCGGAAGGTCCGAGATTTAGAGCTTGCTGTTGGTGATCAGGTTCCATTGAAGGTTTCACCCATGAAAGGTGTTATGAGGTTCGAGAAGAGGGGCAAGTTAAGCCCCAGGTATATTGGCCCATTTGAGATTGTGGGTCGTGTTGGCGATGTAGCTTATAAGTTGGCATTGCCGCCAGGCTTGGCGGGAGTTCTTCCGATTTTTCATGTTTCGATCTTTGAAGAAGTACCATGCCGATGGTACCTACATTGTTCGTTAGGATTCGATATTACTTGCTGAGAATTTGACCTATGACGCGGAGCCTATTGCGCTTTCGGATAGGCATGTTCGAAAGTTGAGGTCGAAAGAGATTGCTTGCGTGAAGGTGCAATGAAAGCATCATCTTGTTAAAGAGGCTACTTAGGAGACTGAGTTCGACATGCGTAGCTGGTATCCCCAGTTGTTCGCTGATTTAACCAGGCCGTAGGAGTCACGGGGTACGCTATCCAAGGGTGATCGAGGTCATTTCTATGCTTTTCCTAATAGGCCAGAGGCCGAGACTTCTAATGCAGTCATCATAGTTACTATTTTGCTCAGTCGTCGGTCAGCCGTGACATTACTTGATCCAAGCTCTAGCTACTCTTATATATCTACTTACTTTGCTTCTGGTCTGGACATACTTTGTGAGTCGCTTGGTTTTCTTATTACTGTTTCTACTCCTGTTGGGGATTGTGTTATGGTGGATCGAGTGTATCGATCTTGTGTAGTTATCTTGATGGGATATGACACTTGGGCGGATTTGAAGATTCTAGACATGGTGGATTTTGACATCATCTTAGGCATGAATTAGAGATTGCAGGGTGAGCTGCTTGGCTGATTTGCAGCACCGAACCTCCTTTATCTTTATCATTTTGTTTTTTCTTATCTCATACAGTGTATTGAGTTTTCAGACTTCTGTTTATTACTCTTAGTCACTCGTGTGCTCATATCACCAGATTTTAGGGTTATATTTATATTTTTTGCACTTATGACAATTTGAGATGTCTTTATGATTTATAACTATTTTACGCGATTAGTTTACGCTTGCAATTATTGGAAATTGGTTTAGAACTGAAATTGATTCATCTATTGGGTTAGGGTGTAGGTGTCATCACGACTTAACAGAATTTTTATCGTGATAAAAATAGTGAGAAAATATTAGAACCCGAAATGAATTTAAAGTTTTTCCTTATTATCGATCTTAATTATCATGAAATCTCTTGATATAGAGGTGATCAATTAAGAAATTTTGTAAACTCATCGTATTAAGATTTATTCTAAATCTGCTTAGACCTACTTTAGGAAAAACAATTAGAGCGATTTTGTGTGGATAGATTGAGCACCCATGTAAAGAAGCCTGAAACTTAATATAAATAGTGGCTCCTTAACAAGCAACATAAAACACATACACAATACGTGTCCTCTCTATAGATATATAGCCTAAATAATTTTCAATAGATTCTGCCGTTAATGTTGCTTCAAATGAAATGATGTCTTGCTCATCGTTTTTCCTCTTTATGGTATATTTATTCTAATTATCTATTTATGTATACACAATCTTTATCTTCTTTTATTCTTTTTTATGATTTCAAGTGAGCAAGGCATCCTTTCATTTGAAGCAGCATTCATGGCTAAATCCACTGAAAATCCTTTAGGGTATATACGATCTAGAGAGAAGGCAAGTACTATGTGTATTCCTGCTGCTTGTTTAGGAGCCACAATTTATATTAGTTTTCATGCTTCTTTACATGGGTGTTTGAATTGTCCACACGAAACTGCTCTAATTGTTTTCCCTAAAGTAGTTCTAAGCAAATTTAGAATAAACTTGAATAAGATGAATTAAGGAAAATTTACCTAAAAAACTCTAAATAAATAAATTTCATGATAGCCATGATCGATAATAAGGAAAAACTTTAAAATCATTTCTTATTTTTAAATTTCTCACTAGTTCTCATTTAAAGAGTTACTTATTTGGTATCCTCTCTGTTGATTTTGCTTTTATTAATTCTTAGTTAAAGGAAAGCTTACTCTTGGAAGATTGGAGGTTGTGTTAATATAGCATTGGTGTGTGGATTTGGGGGGGGGGGGGGGAGGGGGGGAAGGGGTTTCAGTTTGGAGAGAGAGCGTAAATTTTATGCTAAGCCGATAAAGTTCGAATTTTTTGTCCAAAAGCAATAAAAAAATCCCTAAGAAAGTTTGAGATAAATTGTGATTAGATGTATAGATGGAAAATTCACTTCAATTGGTGATATTAGTTAGTTCATACACTATTTGTGTTTTTTTATGGTTTATACTTTAAAATTTTAGAAAATTTTAAATTTAGAAATATATCAAGAGGGTTTTTTACTAATGCGAAACGAATTGAAAACAATCGCACCAACAAACATTATTATTAATAATATATAATGAGTCACTCTTTGTAGTTTATTATCGCTCTCTAGTGATTTTTAATATTTTGTGCTAAATAAGTTTTGTGTGTGTATAAGTAAAAAACTCACCTAAACCCCTCAGTTTAAAAATACTCTCTAGCTAAAACCCTAACCCTAGCATAAACCTTAGGAAGAAACCTCTCTTTCTGGGACCAATGGCCGTCACAGCCACTGGGCATCCTCTTTCAGAGGTTGCACAGTCATCTTTAACACCACATATTCAACATATATAACCCTTACCGTTTGTAATGACTCGCCAAGTGGCTTTAGTAATTTTACCCAATTTTTCCTAAACAACCCTTCCATTAGTCTTAGTTCGATGTTTTTGACTTGCGAGGATGGGTGACACAGGTTTCGAGGCAATCGGATGAGAATTGGGGTGAGAAATCTAAGTCTTAGATCCTTAATATAGATTTTGAGTGAAACTTTGACATATAGTTGAATTTTTGGTAAACGCGTCCGGAATGGAATTATGATATTTCTATTAGGTCCGACACGTGATTTTTTACTTGGTAGGATAATTGGTTCGTATCCTGAGGCCTTCGGGTATGATTTGGGTCCTTGGTTGGAAAGTTGATTTTTTGGTGTTTTGGAATTGACCATGGTCAAACCCAGGTCACGAGGACCCCTTTTGAGAAATTCGAGTGCGATCGAGATCTTAGCGTGTTTTATGGTTGAAATGCATGTTCAGTTTGTGTCCGGTAGGTTCCAGGTGAGTTTCGAGTGTCAAAACCAATTCAGGATGACACCAGATTTTTCTGGTGTTCGGCTGCGGGTTTCCTTCATCGCGTTTGCATAGGAGGGATCGCATTCGCGAGGATTGACCAGGGTGGTCGTTGCGAACTCGAGCCCTTTATCGTGTTTGCTAAAAGAAGGCGGGGCACGCCGGATCAAGCTTAGGCATCGCGTTTGCGAGCCCTGTCTCACTTTTGCGATGCTTGGGCTAGGTCAGGGCCATATTCACAAGACCCTCTCACATTCGCGAAGAAGGGTCGGTTAGTGAACAGTGAATAAATTCCCAGCTTCGGGATTAAACTCCATTTTGACATAACTCTTTCTTTAAAGCTTTCTTTTTTGAGAAAACAAGTGCTAAGTTCAAGATTCATTATGGGGGTAAGATTTTAACCTTTATTTCATCATTATCCATTGATTCCTTCAATTATTTAGCAATGAAATCATGCTTTTGGGTTAGAAATTTGGGGGGGGGGGGGGGGGGTTTGCCCCTAATCTAGAATTTGGTTTTTCTTGAAGTTGAAGGTCAATCCATGATTAGTTTTAGGTGATTTTCTACGTTTAGCTTATTTAGACCTTGGGTAACGTAAATTTAAGTTCAATTTCCAATTTTTCCCTTGGGGATCGAGTTTGGTTCTTTTGAGTTTATCTTGGGTTCCGGGCTAGACCATAGTAATATGTGAGTTGTTAGAATCGTGTGACCTCATAGAGTATTATTTTGATATTGTTGAACTCAGATTCTTGATAATTTGACATTCGGGGTTTGAGAATGGATTCTTGAGTTTAGCTTTTTAACCCGAGTTTCTTCTATGGCTTTATGAGTTTCTCTAGAATCGTATGTTAACATAGAATTCATATGTATTAGACTTTTCTCATTCTAAGGTGCTTCAGAAGGGGAAAGATCATGTCTAAGTGTTCATGGCACCCGCTCGGCATCGAAGTAGATTCTGATATGCTCCTTTAGACTCCAATTGGAATGCGTACTTAGTCTACAATTTCTGAAAGGGTATTGGGCGTGATGGGTGTCCCACCTTAGTGATTGCAATGGGCACTTGGGTGGGTACCGGTGTATACTGTTGGGTAGTTAGATTGACTTGGAAATCATGTTGAGCCTTCGGGCATGGTTGTGGTGATAAATCCACTTAGGTTGGTATAATTGTTGTTTATATGGCCTGTGATATCCATTATATACTTTTTTGGTTTAATTAATTATCTCATCGGTTGTTATCTCGCATAATTATTGAAGAAATGATTCGAGTTCATGAGTTGACATATGAAACTGCTTGATGATTCATTTTCATTCTAGAAATTCATATTGTTATGGAATATTATGCATTGTTGCTCATATTTACCAGTTTTTTGAGTTCTCACAGTTCAGCAGTAAATCGGGCGGTACTGAGAGTGGTCACAGTCCGAAGAAAAAAAGATCTCGGCGGTACAGTGACAGGTATATGGACCTCGCGAGTCCCCATCGGGTCATGATTATAAGGCATGGTATATAGCATGTGTGTATCGGGTATTTTTCTTGGCCAATGCAATGCATTTAGTTTCATCATACCTTTATGTGCGATATGTTTAACTGATTTTTTCGTATTTCTTACTTGACTTCATGGAGATATGCTAAGTAATTAGTGTTAAGGTGTTTTACTCTCATGTCATACTTGATGCTCCTCTAGTGTTTATATGCTATATATGTGTTCCTATGGTTCTCGGCCGATGATACCTACAGGGTACTAGTGTTGTACTCATACTGCACTTCATCACTCTTTTTCTGATGTGCAGATACCAATTTCGGTTCCAGCTTAGGACCTCGTGGCTGATCTCGAGTCTTGCTTTCGAGACATTTCAGGGTGAGCTATATACTGACTCGTGGCCCCTGGATATCTCTCTTTGAGTGTTCTTCAGTTGTTTACTTTACACAGTTGTATTTCTCCCACGAGACTTATATCCAGACATCTTTAGTGCTCTTGTATTTCTAGACTTAATTTTGGGGGTTGTATAAGACTAAGTCACTCTTTTTATATTATCTTATTATATGACAGTATCAGTTGCGTTTTAGTAAATGGATAATCTTTTGTTACTTATGTCACGCGGCGAACCATGGCCTGGGCGTAATACGATAATCGGTGCCTGACTGCATATGACCGAGTGAACCAATTGGCTGGTTGAATCAATATGTGATATCAAAATATACTTAAATACGAAAATAACATTAAAACATGTTGTTCTTCTAAAATCTGACTGAAATATCATAAATGCGGAAATACTAAATAAGTAGCCAACAAGGAAACACAAAAGCTGCTAAACATCTAACTGACTGGACTATAGTTTACTAAGCCTCTAAAAATCTTGAACTACTAACTATTTACCGAGACAAGGCCCTGATACCTCGGCCGACTGAACTACTATAAAGACTGAAAGTATGATAACGCCCCGAGGGAACTGGGGCTCACCGAGTAGCTGATACGAGAAGGTCCTAGCAAGCAGAATCGTCAATCGGTAAATCGTTACCTGTATCGCGAGAGGCAGGCCCCGTCCAAAAGGGACGACAACATATTTGAATTGCAGTAGTATGTAAAGCAACTGAAAGAAAGAACTGTAATTACTAAAACTAAAATTGAACTGATAACTGATAACTGAACTGAAATAAGGAAGTGAAGATATGAATACTCCTTATTCTGAATGAGGAACCACCTGTTTGTCTGAGTAAATAATCTGCGGCCTCAGGCCCAATATATATGTGCACAAGCTGCGGCCTCGGGCCCAAGTATATGTATATATAACTGCGGCCTTAGGCCTAATAACATAGATGTTCATAATTAAGAAATTTATATAAAAGAATTGAGAATCATCTTTGAAAGATACAACGGTGACATGCGTCACCGATTCACTCGTACATGTATTCATTAGCGATTATATGAGCGAACTTTTAACTATTTATAAACATGCTGAGTATTCTAGATCGAGAGACTCCTGGGCATCAAAGTCTATATTGATTACGTACTGAGCTCACAACATTCAGAATGAAAGTCATGAATGAATTATGAAATTCTCGCGACCCAATTTCACTAAGTCGTACATGCACCTACCTTACCACCTCGGTAAGCGAATCCTTATCCCAACAATCACAAAAACATGAATAAATAAATAAAGCGGAAGAGATAGAATTACGTAAGTACGACATATAAATAGATAAATAATGTGGAAATACATCAAACCTACCCTAGTATCGGTCCTGGTCATACAGAGCGTCTAACTAGAATCAATAAGTCCGGAATAATAGTACATCAATGGTCTCGACATGTCTCGGAATATCAAGTAAGACATAAATAAAGAAGAATCTTCAAGCCGATGAACACCCCGTGCTCACCCCCAAAACCAAAACAACAACCCCGAACTATTATCCCGGACCAGGGGG
>NW_026719833.1:0-10977 GCF_029784015.1 Lycium ferocissimum
CGGGTTCCCGGAGATAGGGAAATCTTTAGGATGCCTTTGGCCCAAGGCCAACGAGGGCCCCCGGTTCAAGAGCCCTTGTTTGATTTTTTTTTTGGGAAAAGCATTTTGAATTTTGAAAAATTATTTATTTTCCCGATTTTGGTTTTGACTTGATCTTTTTCCCTTATTTTATGCTTTCCTTTCGGCATTTTCCCTACCCCGTTTTTCCTTGCTTTTTATGCCCCCCGGGGTCGAATCTTATTTGGATGATCCACCCCGGTTGTTCAGGATTTGGGACCCCCCCGTTGGGGGCCCCATATTTGATTGGTTGGGGAGCATATTTGTATATTTTGTTTATTCCCCCGGGGACGCGGGGGGGGCCCCGCCCCGTCATATGATTTTTTATAACTTGTGAGGGGTCCGTGTACATACGCGTGCTGCGGGTATTCACTCGCTTTCACTGTATTTCGTGATTCGTAATTGACGTCCCCCGCACTTTGATAGCCTTATCGGCTTATATGTGATATTGCGATAGCGATATGTATATTTGTACATTTGTGACGGCCCGGGGTGACGTCCCATTTTCCTATATGTATATATTATTTGTATCTTGTGTAGGCTATTCGTATGCTACTTCTGATTAACGGGTGTGTACGGGTGCCCAACTCGGGCACTAGTCGCGGCCTACGGGGTTGGGTCGTGACATAACTCTTCTCCAAAGCATCATTAAATCATCATTAACTTGTTACTGCGTAAAATCTTTTCCGATACATATCGTATGTCTTGCCTTATCTTGGCAAACTTTCTCCTCTTACCACAAATATCTTTTTTTTTTTTAATCTAGATTAGGATTATCAAGTGGTACTTCGACTTGTCCAAACATCGTATACGTCGTGCCCTTCTCGATTAGCCTATTCACTGTATGTTAACGAGAAATTTTTCGAAGTGTAACATGAAATAAGTGCGGGTATGTGGATTTCATCTTCTCTTCCGCCTCCCAAGTCATTTCTTCTCGGTTGTTATTTCGCCACCAGACTTTAACTGAGGCTACATCCTTATTTCGAAGTCTCCGTACTTGCCTGTCTAATATGGAAATGGGCACTTCTTCTGTTACACCTCAAAATTTTTTCGTTGATGCATAGTGAATGGGCAAACGAAGAGCCCGACGTATACGGTGCTTCGATAAGTAAGAAATAGCATTTGATGATTCTAAATAAGATTTCAAAGACATTTGGAGTGGGAGACGAAAGTTGTTAAGGAAAGTAAGGTTGTATATCTGTGTCGGGCAAGATTTAAAGTATCGAATTAACGACGACTTGATGTTTCTTTGGGAAAAGTTATAACGCCCCTTAGATTGTTAATAAAGTGTTAAACAAGTGTTAAGAAGTTCCATAAGGATTGGAGATCAACCGAATTGACGAGAACAAGTTCGGTGGGTCGGTGGGTTATACGGCTCATTATACGGACCGTATAATGTTATACGGACCGTATAATAGACCGTAGGACCATCACAGTGAAGGTTCCTCACTGGTGGGATTATACGGTCAGTTATACGGACCGTATAAATTTATACGGCCCGTATAATGGTCACAGAGAAGGGTGAATAAAAGGTCCATTTCACGGTCACTTATACGGACTGTATATGATTATACGGACCGTATAAGTATCCGTATAATGTCCCGACAGATCAGATTGCTGAGTTATTAAAAAGGGGACCAAGTTCATTATTTCATTTCCACATTTCACACCTTCTCTCTAGAATATTTCTCCCACACAAATTCAAGAGATATTAGTGATCATCTACATCAAACTAAGAGAATCAAGTGTAAGAAACCCATTAAAGTTCATCCAAAACAAGAAATCCAAGTGAAGGTGAAACTAGGGTTTTTCTCAAGTGAAGTGTTTGCACCCAAGGTTCGTTCCTACACCATCTAAGGTAAGTTTTATGACATTTCCTCGTTGTTTAAGGAATTTGAAAGTTGAAACACTTGGATTATATAAGGAAATAGGAAATGGGTCATGAATGTGGGAATAGTGTCACTTTTGAGTAAATGTTTGGATTGAGTTATGATTCTTGATACATTGTGATTATGATCATTTTATAAATGATGTTGAGAATATGGAATAGACCTTGTATATGAATGAACGAAATTGTGTGATATGACTATGAATATGGATGAATTGAAGTGAATTGAGAAGTAGGGATAATGTAGTTGAATAAAGGCTAGTGTGATGATATTGTGAATATGATTATTGATGTTTGGGAGTTGATATATGATATGGAGGAAGTCGTATGAATAAAGGAGATGCTGTCCAATTTTTCCTAGTCTTAGTCATGTATGCTAAGCTATCAATTCTCTAATGTTAGTATGCACTCTCATGAAGGTAGAAACGTGAGCATCGAAGAGGAACATGCAAGTGATAGAATAGTTGAACGGAAAGGTATGTAAGCCTAACCCTTATTTCATAAGGCTTGGTTCTTTGGCCAAATATCTATTCTTCTATGATCCTATCTCTAAAAGCTACTAAGCTTATGATTCTCGATATGATACGATTGTACTAAGTTCCTTATACGACGAGAAATGCTCTAAGGATAGAATGTAATGAATGACGATAGTAAAAAAGGCTAAAGATGTTTATGAGCTTATATGTATATGTGTATATACATGTGTGGCTATTATTAAACCCCAAACTTATATGGACGGGTAGAATATAGTAGATATGTATATATGTAACCGTGCACCTTGCGGTTGGGTACGGATAACCTTGAGCCTCGGTAGGGCCCGGTATGTATGACCTTTGAGCCTTGGTAGGGCCAGGTATGTGAAACACCGAACCTTCGTGGTCGGGTATGCTATATAAATGCTATGTATATGACATCACTATGAGTACGAACATGCTAAGTATATGTAAATGCTAAGTAAAGGCTATGTATATGCAATGTATATGATATGAACATGAGTATGAATGGAAATATGAATATGAATACGAAAATGGACACGAAAGGTAAATGAGTACGGATATGGATGTATGTACACGGATACGCAATAGAAATGGACTGTCCCTATGGAAAAGCAAAGTAAGTGCTATGGACGACGACGCTATTATCTCCCATCCTATGTTATTTCATATGTTGTCTATTATGCTTTCATATTGATATTGATCATGCTTTACATACTCGGTACATTCTTCGTCTTGACGTCCTTTGGTTTTGTGGACGCTGCCATGCCGCAGGTGGCCAGGGAGATAGACTCGATCTATAGCTATATTTCTCAAGGACTACATAGCGGAGCTCCATTTCATTCGGAGCTACAGCTTTTGGTATAGATTCTTTTATGCACATATTATGGGCACGGTGGGGTCCTGTCTCGCATATATGATATGACATACACTTCTTAGAGGCTCGTAGAAATGTGTATATGGTTAGGTATACTTGGCCTTGTCGGCCTATATTTTGGGATATTATTTTGCTAAGCCTCGTCGGCTAATGTATATTTATATGGGCACAGTTATTAATGATGATATGAATGAATTGTCGCCCAATGATATTAGAATGATAATGAATGAAAAGCATGATTTAACTATGTGGCTCACCTAGATGAAATGTGAAAGTATGTTAAGAGGTGCCTAGGTGGGTTGTACCGGGTGCCGTCATGACCCTCCGGTTGGATAAATGACAAAAGTGGTAGTGTCAGGCAGGTTCGATCCTGGGTCGTCTACGAGTCGTTTCTAGTAGAGTCTTGGTTATGGGTGTGTTGTGCGCCACACTTATAAACAAGAAGCTGCGGGCATTTTAGGAATGAATGACCTTTTTTCTTTATAAGAATTGTGTGATAGAGTTATGATATAAGAACTTCTTGTTTCTTAACCGTGTGTTGTGTATTTCAGTAATGCCTGTAAAGAGAAAGACAAGGCTACCCCAAAAGGGCAAAACGGTGGCGAGAAAAAGCGGTGAAATAGCACGCCACCGGTAGTAGAGAAAGTGAATCCCGAGTGCGGCTCAATCTCGGTCTCCCGTTACGTGCCTATATTGAGGAGCGCGAGGGGCCCTTTTTTGCCTGACTCTAGCACCTTCGGTTCCTCCACCCGGATAGCGCTTGCCAAGATGTAAAAGAGTCCATTCATTTACTTACTAAATTGGTTGCTGCCCAGACTCAGCGGCAAAGTACAGGGCAAGGTGATAGGGTTGTTAGTGCAAGAGCCCATGATTTCATTAGTTTGAACCCTCCGAAATTCTTTGGATCAAAGCCGGATGAGGACCCTCAAAATTTCATTGATGGTATGTTGAGGACACTTCGGTTAATACATCTTGGACACCGAATCGGTGGAGTTAGCGTCCTATAGATTGAGAGATGTCGCGCTTCATTGGTATACGGTTTGGATGGCTTCACGGGAGCCAATGCACCCTCCGTATGGCAAGAATTTGTAAATACATTTCTCCGACATTATTTGCCTCCAGAAGTTCGGCGAGCTAGAGCCGACAAGTTCTTAAATTTGAGGCAAGGGAGCATGAATGCTCTAGAGTATAGTCTCCGCTTCAATTCTTTGGCCAGGTATGCTTCGGCCATGGTAGCGGATATGGGTAACCGAGTGCACCGGTTTACGAAGGGCCTAGGGACACATTTGATGGATAGATGCTTGACCGCATCCCTTCAGGACAATATGGACATTTCACGCATTCAAGCCCATGCTCAAAATTTAGAAGAAAGCCTGCAACAACAAAGAAGTGAAAGTGAGCATGATAGAGGGCATAACAAGAGGGCTAGGTCTTCGGGTCCGATAAATGAGTATAGAGGTGGGCATAGACAGCAGTTTCCGAGGCATTCAGGCCATTCTATGACTGGTGCGCCTCCACCCGGTATTCGGGCCGAGATTCGATAGATCCCTTGGTCTCTGGGCGAGCCGCAGCTTTTCGTGTCTCGGTTCGAGGGGTGATTCGAGGTCGGCGAGGCCACCGTACCACGATGTTCCCGCGTGTGGGGAAGTGCATCGGGGGGCCGGTGCGAGATTGGAGTTCGAGAGGTTTGCTATTCATGTGGTCGACCAAGCCATATTATGCGTGATTGCCCCCGTTGGTGGTAAGGTGGGGGACCCGGCCTTTGGTCGGCGTACCGGATCTTCATCTTCTACACGCCCTATGGGGCCGTGTTCACTGCGCCCGCCCGGCCATGGTAGAGGCAAAACGGGAGAGTCCCGCCTCTAGCCCTCAAAGACCGTATTTATGTCGTGGTCGGACGCCAAGATCTTCGAGTCTTCTCCCGATGTGGTCATGGGTATATTATCGGTATTTTCTCATGATGTATATGCTTTGATAGATCCTGCTCCACATTGTCATATGTTACTCCGTATATTGCGGTCGATTTAGAATCAAACCGGAGTCGATTAAACCTTTTGAGGTGTCCACACGTTGGTGAATCGGTAATAGCTAGCCGCATATATAGAAATTGTGTAATTGTGATTTGTGATCGTTGCACTATGATTAACTTGTATGAGTTAAAAATGGTGGATTTCGATGTTATTATGGGCATGGATTGGTTGGCTTCTTGCTATGCCAATGTTGATTGTAGAATGAAAATGGTTCGCTTCCAATTTTCGGGAGAACCAGTTTTAGAATGGAAGGGAAATACGGTGTCACCAAAGGGTAGGTTTATTTCCTATCTAACGGCAAGGAAAATGATCACGAAAGGGTGCATTTATCATCTAGTTCGGGTTCAAGATATAGAAGCTGAACCACTGACTTTTCAGTTAGTTCCCCTAGTGAATGAATTTTCGGATGTGTTCCCGGAAGAGCTTCTAGGCCTTCCTCCTGAGCAGGAGATTGATTTTGCTATTGATGTGTTGCCAGACACTAAGCCTATATCTATTCCTCCTTATAGAATGGCTCCCGCAGAATTGAAAGAGTTGAAGGAGCAATTGAAAGACTTGCTTGAGAAAGGCTTTATTAGGCCCAGTTCATCCCCGTGGGGAGCACCCGTATTGTTTGTCCGAAAGAAAGATGGATCCTTGAGAATGTGCATTGACTACCAGCAATTGAATAAGGTGACGATTAAGAATAAATATCCTCTGCCGAGGATTGATGACTTGTTTGATTAATTACAAGGTGCCAGATGGTTTTCGAAGATAGATTTGAGGTCCGGGTATCATCAAGTGAAAGTTAGGGAGAAAGATATCCCTAAGACAGCCTTCAGAAAAAGATATGGCCATTTTGAGTTTCGGGTAATGTCATTTGGGCTAACTAATGCACCGGCAGTGTTTATGGATTTGATGAATAATGTGTTCAGGCCCTTCCTAGACTTGTTCGTGATTGTGTTCATCGTGACATCTTGGTGTATTCTAGATCCGAGGCGAATATGCGATCATTTTGCGATCGTCCTCGAGTTCTTCAAACTCGAAAACTATTTGCAAAATTTTCTAAATGTGAGTTTTTGGTTGAACTCCAGACATTTTTGGGCACATTGTTTCAACCGATGGTATTGGGTAAATAGCCGGAAGATTGAGGCCGTGAAGACTTGGCAAGGCCCAATCTTCCTACGGAGGTTCGTAGCTTTTACGGGCTTAGCAGATATTATAGGAGATTTGTAGAAGGTTTCTCTTCTATTTCTGCACCACTCACAAAGCTGACCCATAAATCAGCAAAGTTTCAGTGGACAGATGCTTGTAAACGTAGTTTCCAAGAGCTAAAGGATATATTGACTTCTGCACCGGTCCTGACACTTCCAGAGGGATTGGAAGTTTACGTTGTATATTGCGATGCTTCAGGCGTGGAGCTAGGCTGTCTATTGATGCAACATGGTAAGGTAATTGCATATGCTTCAAGGCAATTATGAAAACATGAAAAGAATTATCCAACCCATGATCTTGAAAAGGCTGCAGTGATTCATGCGTTAAAAATGTGGAGACATTACTTGTATGGCGTCCATGTGGATATTTACACAGATTATAAGAGCCTTCAGTATATCTTCAAGCAGAAAGAGTTGAATTTGCGGCAACGACGATGGTTGGAATTGCTAAAAGATTATGATGTTGACATTCTCTATCACCTAGGAAAGGCGAATATTGTGGGATGCTCTTAGCAGCAGTCTATGGGAAGTTTGTATGATGTACAACCGCAGAGAAAGAGACATGGCTCGTGAGCTCCAGCAATTAGCTAGCTCAGGAGTTCGAGTAGTGGACTCGAGTAGTAGGGGAACTACCATTCAGACCCGGCCAGCTTTCGTCGCTAGTAGTGGAAGTGAAAGAGCGACAATACGAAGATCCCATTGATGCATTACGGAGAGATACACTCCTCGGAAAAGTCATCATTTGAGATTGGAGACGGAGTTCTCCGATGTTGAAAGCGTACTATGTGTTCCTAATGTGGCAGGTTTACGCCACCAGATATTGAGAGAAGCTCATTGTTCCCATTATTCTATCCACCCCGGAGCAACGAAAATTTATAATGATCTTAAATCCTTGTATTGGTGGAATGGGATGAAGAAAGATATAGCAGAATTTGTAGCTCAATGTCCCAACTGTCAGCAAGTGAAGATCGAGCACCAAAAGCCGGGCGGATTGTTGCAAGCTATAGAAATCCCAACTTGGAAGTGGGAGGTAATTAACATGGACTTTATTACAGGCTTACCCCGTTCTCGACGTAAGTATGATTCCATATGGGTGATTGTGGATAGACTCACTAAGTCGACTCATTTCTTACCCGTCAGAACGACGTATATGGAAGAAGATTATGCAAAGCTTTATGTTAAAGCAGATAGTGCGACTTCATGGTGTTCCGCATCTATTATCTCGACGAGGAACTTAGTTTACGACTAACTTCTGGAAGTCCTTCCAAGAGGGTTTGGGGACTCATGTGAGCCTTAGCATGGCATTTCATCCACAGACTGATGGATAAGCTAAACGTACCATTCAGACTCTTGAGGATATGTTACGAGCATGTATGTTAGATTTTGGAGGTAATTGGGATGGTCACTTGCCACTCATTGCGTTTGCTTCCAATAATAGTTACCATTATAGCATCCAAATGGCACTGTATGAGGCTTTATATGGGCGAAAGTGTAGATCCCCAATTGGGTGGTTCGAAACAGGAGAGGCTAAATTAATAAGGCCCGAGACTTGGTCCGAGCAAGCCATGAGAAAGTTAAGCTCACACAAGATCGGTTGTTAGCGGGCGTAGTCGTCAAAAGTCCTATGCGGATAATCGTCGAAGGGACTTAGAGTTCCAAGTTAAAGACTGGGTATTCTTGAAAGTGTCGCCAATGAAGGGCGTTATGAGATTTGGCAAAAAGGGGAAGTTAAGTCCCCGGTACATTGGGCCTTATGAGATTGTGCGCAGAGTAGGCCAAGTGGCTTACGAATTAGATCTACCTCCTGATTTGGAGTCAGTTCATCCGCTTTCCATTTCTCGATGCTTCGTAAACGTGTTGGAGATCCTACACTAGATCATCCCGCAAATGATGTTCAAGTCACGGAAAAGCTAACTTATGAAGAAATACCCATTGCCATATTAGATAGGCAAGTATGGAGGCTTAGAAATAAAGAAGTGACCTTAGTTAAGGTTTTGTGGAGAAATAATAATCGAGAAGAGATGACATGGGAAGCGGAAGAAATCTCGAAATCCAAATATCCGCACTTATTTCGGCCCTGGGAAGAGGGCCAAGATAAGGTATGTATGTTTCCCTTTTATGCATTTGGGTCGTGTGTGGCCAAATCCTATTGCAATTACGATGTGGCCCTGTGAGGCATTGTTATTATGGGTTGTTGTGATAGGATGATAGTGCCACATTATAGGGGAAACTCTGGCAAAATTTTCGTAGAATTCCCGAGTGCTTGAGGACGAATGTTCTTAAGGGGGAAGAATGTTACACCTCGGAAAATTTTCCGTTGATGCATAGTGAATGGGCAAACGAAGAGCCCGACGTATACGGTGTTTCGATAAGTAAGAAATAGCATTTGATGATTCTAAATAAGATTTCAAAGACATTTTGAGTAGGAGATGAAAGTTGTTAAGGAAAGTAAGGTATATGTCATGTGTCGGGCAAGATTTGCGAGTATCGAATTAATGACGACTTAATGATGTTTTGGGGAAGAGTTATAACGCCCCTTAGATTGTTAATGAAGTGTTAAACAAGTGTTAAGAAGGTTCCATAAGGATTGGAGATCAAACGAAGTGACGAGAACAAGTTCAGTGGACTGGTGGGTTATACAGCTCATTATACGGACCGTATAATAGTATACGGACCGTAGGACCATCACAGTGAAGGTTCCTCATCGCGGGATTATACGGTCAGTTATACGGACCATATAAATTTATATGGCCCATATAATGGACCGTTTAATGGTCACAAAGAAGGGTGAATAAAAAGGTCCATTTCATGGTCACTTATACGGACCGTATAAGATTATACGGACCGTATAAGTGTCTGTATAATGTCACGACGGTCGATTGTTAGTTATTAAAAGGGACCAAGTTCATTGTTTCATTTTCACATTTCACACCTTCTCTCTAGAACTATCTAGAATATTTCTCCCACACAAATTCAAGAGATATTAGTGATCATCTACATCAAACTAAGAGAATCAAGTGTAAGAAACCCATTAAAGTTCATCCAAAACAAGAAATCCAAGTGAAGGTGAAACTAGGTTTTTCTCCAAGTGAAGTGTTTGCACCCAAGGTTCGTTCCTACACCATCTAAGGTAAGTTTTATGACATTCCCTTGTTGTTTAAGGAATTTGAAAGTTGAAACACTTGGATTATATAAGGAAATAGGAAATGGGTCATGAATGTGGGAATATTGTCACTTTTGAGTAAATGTTTGGATTGAGTTATGATTCTTGATACATTACGATTATATATATATGTATATGTATGTAACTATTTTCTCACACTGAGCCACGCTATAGTCGGCCGGGTACGGCACTAATTGTGGACATCACTGCAGTTGGGTACGGATAACACCGAGCCTTATGACATCGAGCCTATATGGCCGGGTACGGTATTATGATATATGTATATGCATGAAAATGTTTTTTTTTAAAGGAAAGCATGCATAACATCCGTCTTAAGAGGCATTCAGATGTACAGGTTATTTCTCTTATCTCGTATTATTTTCATATCTTTATATGATGTTACAGTACATTATTCGTACTGAACGTCCTTTTGTTGTGGACGCTACGTTCATACCCGCAGGTAGATAGGGAGACGGTACATATCCTTAGGATGTCATCTCAGCGTTGATACAGGAGCACTCCACTTGTTCCGGAGTTGCAGTTCAGCGTGGTATGATTCTTTTGTGTATCTATATATAGGCATGGCAGGATCCTGTCCCGTTCTTATTATATTATGCACTCTGGTAGAGGCTCGTTGACAGATATGCACAGTTAGATGTTCTATGACCTTCTCGGTCCATAGTTTGTTATATCATTTTGATAGCCTTATCGGCTTGTATACATGGGCACAGTTTGATGATGTCGATACAGATATATATCTTTTGGGCTTGTGTCCCTCTCAGCTTATGATATTTATGAGTTAGCTTCGTGGCCCAGTCACGTATGATTACGTGATGCATGTATGTCTTGAGGTGCTCGGTAGGTTAGCTCCGGGTGCCCATTATAGCCCTCCGGATGGGTTGTGACATGCAATTTTGCTGTAAATTACAATTTTTTCCCTAAATTCACCCTTAAAAATTCTGCATTCTTTCCAAAACCTGAAAACATCATATCTCTCTCATTTTAAGGCCAAATTAGGTGACTCAAAAAGCTATCTTGGGTGGAATTTCGCAAGGAATTCATTGGACTGGTCAAAACTGAGCTTCGTGATCAATTAGCACCTAATTTGGGCCAAAACAGCTGCTGTGTTTTTTCTTTCTCCACTTGTTCGGGACTTAGTTACTTTTCTTACAAGTTTGGGAGCTCATATTGAGGTTGCGGTGTTGTTCTCGTCTTGAAGGGGTAAGTATCTAACCTTTATTTTGGTGTTTCCCCACTATTATTTTCGTGGGTTAT
>NW_026719834.1:0-11106 GCF_029784015.1 Lycium ferocissimum
CAAGTAACACAATTAGAACATGATTTTCACACACACACATGTAGGACACCTCACGGCCACGCCTCATCCTCATGCCTTTCATGAATTTTATCCATTTTCATGCACTACAACATCCACAAATATCCATAACATACAAAGAAGGATGAATTCTTACCTTGTTCTTCAATTCTTCACTTGGCTAGAACTTGGCAACTTGTATGATTGTGAGTTCTTCTTGCTTTAACAACAACTCCACCTTGTTAAGGACCTTCTACTTAGTAGGGAGTGATTTTGGGAGGAATTTTTCTCAACTTTTCTTGGAATTTTCTTTGGCCGAATGGCCTTGCAACTTTTCTCCTTCTTTCTCTTGTTCTTCTTTTCTTGAATTTTCTAGAAAGTTTTTTGGAAATAAAGATGACTTTCTACATAATTATACACAAGTCTTCCACCAAATTTCCCATATTTGTAAATTGGTCCTTCTACATAAAATTATAACTACATGGTCCCTTTCTTTCCTTTCTTGAAATTTCTAGAAAATTATGAGTCAAGGATGACTTAGTCATCTTTTATTAGAGTAAAAACAAACCCTTCATGGGCCTAGCCCATGCCATGGCCGGTTGGGCCTCTCTTTTTTCTTCCAAAAACAATTAATCCAAGCCCAATTGTATTTCATAGTATAGTGATATTTCATAGAATCGTTTCCAAAAATTCCGACTTTACCCCTAGACTCTCTTAATAATTCCGCTTCTAAATTCTTCATGAACCATTCATATACTTAACAAAATAAAAATAGGGCCTTGCTCGTCGTCCTCCCGCAATTGTCTTGAATCATCCGAACGCACAAAATGCGGGATGTAACACCTTTTCAGTGGTCCAATGATTGTGAGGAGAGCTTCCAAAAGCTCAAGGCTTTACTGACTTCAGCTTCTATTCTATCTTTTCCCATGGAGGGCAAGGACTTTGTAGTTTATTGTGATGCTTCTCGTTCTGGTTTGGGTGCTTTTTTGATGCAGGAGAAGAAGGTGATTGCTTATGCTTCCAGACAGCTGAAGATTCATGAGAAAAACTATCCTACACATGATTTGGAGTTGGCGGCTGTGGTGTTTGCGCTGAAGAATTGGAGGAACTATCTCTATGGTGCATGTTGTGAGGTATTTACTGATCATCACAGTCTTTAGCATGTGTTTACTCAGAGAGATCTAAATTCTAGGCACCAGAGATGGATGGAGCTGCTAAAAGATTACGATGTTACCATTTTATATCATCCTGGCACGGTAAATGTGGTGGCAGATGCCTTGAGCAGAAAATTAGCTAGCATGGGTAGTTTGGCTCGACTGATTGCATCAGAGCGTCCGTTGGCCAGGGAGGTTCAGGCTCTGGCTAACAGTTTCATGAGACTTAATATGTTTGGTTCAGGCAAAGTATTGGCTTGTATTGAGGCAAGATCATCGTTTCTGGAGCAGATTAAGGCTAGACGGTTTGAGGATGCGAGTTTGAGTAAGATTCGCGATAAAGTCTTGCGTGGTGAGGCCAAGGAGGCCGTCATTGATGATGAAGGTGTCTTGAGAATCAAGGGGTGCGTTTGTGTACCCCGTGTTGATGATTTGATTAGGACAATTTTAGCGGAGGCTCACAATTCTAGATACTCCATTCATCCAGGTGCTACTAAGATGTCTCTTGTGACTTAAGGCAGCACTACTGGTGGGCTAGGATGAAGCATTATATTATAGAATTCATTGCACAGTGTTTAAATTGCCAGCAGGTGAAGTACGAGCACCAGAGACTCGGAGGTACACTTCAGAGGATGCCCATTCCATAGTGGAAGTGGGAGAGAATAGCGATGGACTTTGTGGTTGGTCTTCCAAAGACCTTAGGTAAGTTTGATTCGATTTGGGTCATTGTTGATAGGTTGACCAAGTCTTCCCACTTCATACCGGTTCATGTTATCCATCTTTGCTCAGAAGTTGGCCTAAACTTATATCCGGGAGATTGTTCGCCTGCATGGGGTTTCGATTTCCATCATATCTGATAGAGACACGACGTTTACATCCCGGTTCTGGAAGACTTTGCATTTAGAATTGTGTACTAGGTTGGACCTTAGTACAACTTTCCACCCTCAGACAAATGGCCAGTCTGAGCGGACTATTCAGGTCCTAGAGGATATGCTCCGAGCCTATGTTATTGACTTCGGTGGCCATTGAGATCAGTTCTTACCATTGGCTGAGTTTGCATATAATAATAGTTACCACTCGAGCATTGACATGGCCCCGTTTGAGGCTCTCTATGGGAGGAGGTGTAGGTCTCCTATCGGGTGGTTTGATGCTTTCAAGGTAAGGCCATAGGGTACAGATCTTTTGAGGGAGTCATTAGATAAAGTCAAGGTGATTCAGAAAAAACTCTTGGCTGCTCAGACTAGGCAGAAAGAGTATGTGGATCGAAAGATCTGAGATCTTGAGTTCATGGCTAGAGAACAAGTCTTGTTGAAGATTTCACTCATGAAGGGTGTGATGAAGTTTGGAAAGATGAGTAACCTTAGTCCCAGATTCATCGCTCTGTTTGAGATTCTTAATCGTGTGGTGGATGTAACCTATGAGTTGGCTTTGCCCCCAGGTTTGCTAGGTGTGCATCCTGTAATGGTTCGCATTTTCGTGGGCGGGGTTAGCGCTCAGAAAAGCTACTTCAAAATCGTTGGTGCTCTTTCAGACTTTGTTTTAAAAGAGTCACCACCTAATTTTTTAAAAATTAGAAAAACCAGTTTTGGAGGGTTTATTCATACGCCGTGAAAAAATCTTTCTTAATCCAAAGTTCTAGGTAAGGGTTCTGGTGATCCCCTAGGGAAGGTGTTAGGCACCTTAGTATTAAGGATCTGTACTCTACGGTTGACCTTCGAATTCCAATGTGTGTGTATTTGCATGAACTGTTTATTTGGTGTTTATTTCCCGCAAAAGTCTGTCATATTGCATATCAGTTTTGAAAAAAAAATTGAATATATTCCCCTTACATATAGGGTATTTAGGTTCGGATTTATAATATTCGGATAAAATTAGTTCCTTTTACATCGGTTTGGGAAGACAGGTAACCTTAGTCCCAGATTCATCGCTCTTTTTGAGATTCTTAATCGTGTGGTGGATGTAGCCTATGAGTTAGCTTTGCTCCCAGGTTTGTCAGGTGTGCATCCTGTAACGGTTCGCATTTTCGCGGGCGGGGTTAGCGCTCGGAAAAGCTACTTCGAAATCATTGGTGCTCTTTCGGACTTTGTTTTAAAAGAGTCGCCACATAATTTTTTAGAAATTAGGAAAACCAGTTTTGAAGGGTTTATTCATACGCTGTGAAAAAATCCTTCTTAATCCAAAGTTCTAGGGGAGGGTTCTAGTGATCCCATAGAGAAGGTGTTAGGCACCCTAGTATTAAGGATCTGTACTATACGGTTGACCTTCGAATTTCAATGTGTGTTTATTTGGTGTTTATTTTCCGTAAAAGTCTGTCATATTGCATATCATTTTTGAAAAAAGAATTGAATATATTCCCCTTACATATGGGGTATTTAGGTTCGGATTTATAATATCCGGATAAAATTAGTTCCTTTTACAAAGAAGGATAATATTGTTTTGTAAAGGTAAAAGTTGTTTTAAAAGTTTGGAGTAAATGAAATTCCTTCATGCTTAGACTCATACATGGTCCGGGTTAGTCCGTTTATTATGTTTCTAGAACACCTTTATTTAGGACTTTACTCATTTTTCTCAAAAAATAGTTTGCACATATTTTACAAGAGTTGTTCTATATAATCAAATTAATCTTGATTCCAGCATTTTGTCTCAAAACATCCAATTTTGTTTATATAATACAAAAACGACGTTTATCATGGGCTTAGGCCCAAATTGCGCCTTCTTTAAAAGGGTTAAAGTTTGCTTAGTTTTTTCGGCCCGAAGTCCATTTTTCCTCAGGCTAAGCCCAAAACATATTTTTTGTGTTTTACTTTATCCGAAAAAATTTGGTTAGATGTGGCCTGAAACACGACTTTCTCGGATTGGGCTTTTGGCCCTCAAACTCTGTAATTTACCTTAATTTATTTTCAGGAAAATAATGTGTACAGATTAGTACAAAATGGATTACACCTATGTATGCCTAAAAACCATTTTTTGATTTTTGTTTAAAAGGGCAGAACTCATTTTACAAAAGCCTACCATTCGCACAGTTTTTTGGAAAAAAGACCATACTTTTGTCTGATATATAACTTCAAAGATACAGAGCTCGTTTTATAAGAGCATACCATTCGTACAGTTTTGAAAATCCAATTCTTTTTGCCTGAACAAAAATAGGATTTATTGAAAAGATTGAAACTTGATTGAAAAGAAAACATTTTTTCGTAGCTTTTTGCAAAGACAAAGTCTGGTTTGAGAAAGGGAGAGAGCAACACGTTATTTCTTGCAAAATATGGGACTGGTCCTTCTATTTTTCTTTACTACCTTAGCCGTTTTTATTTCTTTTGGTAAAATGTTTACGCTAATTTGGGTTTTAAAAATCGTGTTGGGGCCTAAGGTCTAACTAAACGGCATATGCACCGTTCACCTAAGATGCCTAATTCAAAATGTAAAGATTCCAAAAATAATGTGAGTTTATACAAATACAACATTTCAAATAGGAAAACAAATTGACATGCTGAAATTTAAAGGAGGAAAACGAAATGAGTTAGGGGTGTACCAAACCCCTTAAAAGCCATTTTTACTCATGGTTGGGCCTTCATGACATTCTCACCCATGGTTGGGCCTTCATAATATTAGCTTCCGTTTTAGACTTAATAATTTGAAAGAACATTCCTGTTGGGCCTTTGGCCCAACAAGCTGGCTGGACTCTGGCCCAAGGGGCCGTGCAGTAGGAGGAAAAGGAAAATGAATTAAATTAGTATAGGTTCGAGTGGATCTAACACTATCAGGATTATACATTCATATATATACATGTACATACATGTCCCTATTATTTTTTAAAAATCAATGTTTGATGGACCTAATTCTATCATAACCATACATGATATATACATACATATACACATCTCCCCACTTGATTACAAGTGCACAACCTAGGACTTAGCTATATACAATTGCTTCACTGGAAGATCTCAAACAATGATATACCCATGGGGAAAGGTTGTCACCACCTGTTATATCCCGTATTTTTGTGCATGGGGATATTTTAAGCTAATCACGACAAGTTAAGGACAAGACTGTTTTGGGATATGAGGTAGAGACTTTTAACCTCCGATTTTGTTTTAATGCACAAGTTGCTTATAAATTTTAATTGGTATGGAAATATTAATGGAGATTAGGGATTAATTAACCATGATTAGATTATTAAGTGGGATTAAGATTTAATTACTTCACTAATTAGCCATTAGTGGCCGTGTGGGCCCCACCCGTGACATGGCCAAGTGTGATTGGCTCAAGCCATGAGTGGGACACATGTCCAAAATTCATGGACATCCTATATATAGTAAATTGATGACTCATTTATCAACCATCCACTTCATTTGTTCATTCACAACTTGAGAGATTAAGAGATAGAAAGAGAGAAGCTCTCGGCCATGGCTGGCCGAGTTTGAGCTTGTGAACTTTGATCAAAAAATAATTTTCTTCAAGTATTTCAACCCTTTGGAAGGTGTATGACAACGTGGGATTGACCTAGGTAGCAAGAACAAGTATTAATTCAAGGCACAAATTCTAGCCAAGTTGAGAAGTCAAGTGATTAAGGTAAGGTTTAATCTTCTCTTACATGTATTAAGGGTGGTTTGAGCATGTTGTAATGTGTAGATATGGATGAAATTTATGGAACTATATATGTTGCTGTTGAAGCCATGTAGGGGCTGTTTTGTGTAGAAATGGTGGACAAATTTTACTTAGTATTTGGTTGTTGCTGTTATGAATTTTATGACGAGAATGAAGGTGTTTAATGGTTCAAGTTGAAGTTGTAATTATTTTTAGGCTGTTGTATAAGTTAATATGATGTTAGTATAGTTTCTTGCAATTATGTGAATAATGTTGTTAACGTGTGGTTGTTGGTATAGTTCATGAATTTGGATGAAAGGAATGTGTTGTTGTTATTATTGTTGAGCTTGGAAGATTATATGTTGTATTGTGTGTTGGTTGGCTGTTTTGGAGTATTGTATGGGCTGTCCGGAGTGTTCTCGAGTCTTGTTTGAATAGTCTCGGGTTGATACTTGAATGTATGATTAGTGATGTTGGTTTGGTTGTATGTGGTTGGTTTGAATATAAGGGAAATGTCGTCTAAATATCTACTATCTAGAAAGGAGTTACTGGCGTTAGAATACGTTTTGAATCTCCCCGTAGCTTAACCATAGTTCTTGACGTCTTAATATAGGTTGAGGCACTATTGGGCAGCGTATACGTGTTGGGTTGCGAGTAAACGCTAAAGGTATGTAAAGCCTATCCCTTCTTTCTTTTGGCATGTCCTAGATGTAAGTAAGATAAGATATGAGCTTTGGGGTAATTCTATTAATAAGTTCCGAGCATGTTTTATGATTCTTATTCACTTCTTGATATTAGAATTCTTATAATAGTCGAGCTACTGCCCTCGAGGTTTTTTATATGATCGGGTAGTAAATGATACATGAAAGTTCCTATTCCTGAAAAACTCTATAATGACTAATGACCATAACTTTTATAAGCTATCTCGTATTAACTTGATACATGTCTATGATCCCTGAGGCGTTATTTGATATAGTTCATAATGATATTCAAAGAGTACTGAGTGTGACTATTATCCTGATGCTCGAGCGTTGATTAGTCTACTTATCTATTGAGTCTCAAAAGATGATTTATATGCATATGGTTACTCACTACTCTGCTCGTGCATACTGTTATTACATCTTTCACCGAGTCTCGGGCCGGGTATGTTATCGTGCACAGTTTCACTGCATTGTTCACCGCGTCCCTCACTAGAGGGCCGGGTACGGTATATATATATATGATGATATGATGATATGATGATATGATGATATGATGATGTGATGATGGCGCCGAGCCCCATGATGGGCCAAGTATGATATATGACAGATTCACCGAGTCCATAATGGGCCGGATATGATATATGATATAGACATGCATGATTTTATTTCATAAGGCATAGGTACAGTGATTCCTTGATTATCATATTTGCCTCCTAGAATCCCTACTTCAGTTATGATCTTTCTTGCTGTATTTCATGCTTTATATACTCAGTACATATCTCGTACTGACCCCCTTTCTTCGGGGGGCTGCGTTTCATGCCCGCAGGTACAGACGCTCGTTTTGGTGACCCGCCAGCTTAGGATATCTATTCTGCTATCTTGGAGTGCTCCCTTGTCCCGGAGCCTAGACTTTTGGTACAGATCCTCTTGTTGTATATATGTGTTTATCCGGGGTACGGCGGGGCCTGTCCCCGTCATATGATACTATTGTTACTCTTAGAGATCCGTAGACATATGTGTGGGTTGTATATAGTTCTTGCGATTGTGTCCGTATGACTTATGTTTTGGGAGTTCCCATTACGTAGTGGCACCTTGTCGGCTTACGTATATATATATTTTGGGATGTTGTGTGTAGTGGCGGCCTTGTCGGCTTGCGTATATATATATATATATATATATATATATATATATATATATATATATATATATATATATATATATATATATATATATACATGTTTTTGGAAGTTGTGTGATATGGTAGCCTTGTCGGCTCGTGTGTGGCGGGACGCTCCCCTATATTATGATAGCCTTGCGGCTTATGTGCGATGTTATCGCTGAAAGTTTTAACTCCTCGGGAGACAAAGTTGCTATGATACGTATGTATATGCGACGAATTGAGCGACGTCTTGCTTTTGTATATAAGTTCTTATCATGCTAGTTGTGGTCGATTATAGTAACGAGCGTATACGATTGTCGGCTCGGGCACTAGTCACGGCCTACGGGGTTGGGTCGTGACAAAAGTGATATCGAAGCGAGTTCATCCTCGAGTGTCTACGGACCGTGTCTAGTAGAGTCTTGTTTATCGGTGTGTTGTGCACCACGTCTACATAAACGGGAAGCTACGGGACATTTAGGATGTTATCTTTCCTTCTTACTCTAGATCGTGCGATAGGTGTATTATCGGGATAATTCCTCCCTAATGATTACTATGTTTACGAGCGATGGCTCCCGAAAAGAAACCGGCTGCCCGAAGGGCAAATCAGTGGCTGGAAAGACCAGCCAGACCCGAAGGGTTACTAGAGCCCGTGCCCAGTCGGTGCCCCGAGTGTGCTCGGTCGGCGAGCTGTTACCGCCGCTACCGAGGAGGGCATGGGGCGGCGGCGCTGCGGTCGGGGGCGGCTCCGCCGCCGGCTCCCGGGGTTCCGATGCCCCGAGCCTCGGCTCCTCGGCCGAGGGGCGGAGGATAGGGCTATGAGAGATGCGGTTCGATTCTTAGACCGGACTGGTGGCGGGCGGACTCGCAGGCATGGGTTAGGAGGTGATTATGCGGACAGACATGATAGTTTGAGGGCTCGTGATTTCTTGACTTGTAATCCGCCAGAGTTCTACGGGTCGAAGCCTGGGAGGATCACGAGTTTATTCGGCGGATGCGAGCGTACATTGAGGATAATTAGAGGCTTCGGGGCGGGTACGGTGAGTTGGCTTCGTATCGGTTTGCGTGATGTGACCAATTCGTGTCGTAGGTCCTAGGAATTGTCTAGAGGCGAAGGTGCTCCTCCCGGTATGGGATGAGTTTATAGAGGCCTTTCTTGGCCACTTTCTCCTCCGAGAGATGAGGGCGAGCGAGTTGATAGATTCTTACATCGAGGCGGGGAATAGGGAGTGTTCGAGACTATAGCCTTGAGTTTGATTCTTTGGCTAGACATGCGCCTACTATTATGGCTGATATGGCTGATAGAGTGCATCATTATGTGATAGGGTTGGATCGTTACTTGGTTGATGGTTGTATGATAATGGCTTCTCAGCCCGGTATGGATATTGCTCAGGTGCAGGCATATGCACAGGGGGTAGAGGTCGGACATAGAGGACGTCAGCCCGATAAAGATCATGACGAGGGTCGACATAAAAGAGAAAGCTAGATCACGGGTGATACGGCGAGTTTCGAGGCGGGCAGCCTCAGCAGTATAGTAGATATCATTCTCAGCCAGCCCGGAGTGCACTCCCACAGTTCACGGGTAGGAGATTTGATAGTGTTACACCCCGTACTTTGTATGTCGGAATATTTTAAGTTGTTTGCGACGAGTTAAAGACAAGACTTTCAATTTCCGATTTTGTTGATTTTGCCTTAAAGCATAAGTCGTATATTCATCTTTCGATGGTATGAAGTGTTAAGGGTAAGGTTGGTGTTATATTTCGCATTTTGTGCGTATTCGGAAAAAAATTGGAGATAATTCGGAATGGTAAGAAATAAGGCTTTAGATGGATCTTTAAGGTGCGATGTGATGTCTAAGGAAATATTGAATGTGAAATATTGAGGAAGGCCAAGGGCAAAATTGGAATTTTGAGAATTTGTTTCGGGAATTACAAAGAAATGGATTCATGAATTACTCATTAAGTGGGCTAAGTAATTGGGCTTGGAAAGAACAAAAAAAAAAAAAAGAGAAGAGGCCCAAAGAAAGCATGGGTGGCCGGCCCCAAGGCTAGCCCAACCCGCTGGCTTTTAAATAATTTCCATGTGATTAAATTGGCATGAGAACATTAGAAGATTCAAGAAAAATTGAGAAAGAAGAAAGAAAGAAAGAAGAAGGAGACATAAACCATGGCCATTCGGCCATGGTCATCAACTTTGACCCTTCAAATTTTGTCCCCAAAAATTATTCTCTTATTGTATTCCTACTAATTCAAGGGTGCTCGTTAACGTGGAATCGTTGTTTGGACCAACAAGCCATTCGTTTTCATCTTTGGAGACTTGAGCTAACGTGTGAGTGGAAGAAAAAGGTAAGAATTGCTTCTCTTTCTTGTGTTGTGAAGGGTGTATGCATGTTGAAGTATGTAAATATGAATGGAAATTATGGAAGTGCTATGAATTGGAAGTAGGCCGTGTGTGTGTATGTAGATATGTGGCCGTGTGTGTGCATGGAATTGGTGTTGAAATTATGTTATAATCTAGTTGTGGTTATGGTAGAAATCGTTTTGGAATTGAAAGTTGAATGAATTTGATTGAGTTGGAAAAATATAGAAGTTGGCCGTGGATATGGAAGAATTGGAAATAATGATGAATTGTTTTGCTTGATATGTTAGATGTGTTGTTATGATCCTTGTATTGTAAGTGTAGGAAAATGATGTAAGTTGTATGAAAATGGAATGTGGAAGTTTATGTTGATTTAGTATGAATTTATGAAATGACGGGAATGAAGTGTTTAAGGTGTAAATTATGATTAAGGTTGATGAATTTGGATGATGGAAATGTGTTACGAACTTGTATGTTAAAGATTGGAAGAATTGGATAAATTGTGGTTTTGGTGGAAAGTTTGCATGCTTTGTATATTTTACGGATATTTTGTATATGCGTGGTAGAAATGTTATGATATGTTTCCGAATGGAATTGTAGTGATCTTGATTAATATGTTGAGATTGAATTGGAAATACGAAGTTGGAAACGGAAGTTATGACCTTATGTTGGAAAGATGACCAAATAGGTCATATTGCGTTTTATTGGGTTTGTTGATGTTGTTGTTGGTTGTTGTTGATTGTTTTGAGCCGAGTTGAATCTCGGAGGTGTCATAATTATAGGGGAAGTCTTTGCGGAATTTCGGTAGCCAAGAATAACCCCAAGTTGAAATATAAGCTTGCATGAATAGTAATTGGTAAGAATGACCATTTGCGCTTTTTGGACGAAACGGGGCGAGATTTAAGGAGCGTAAGCCGCCATCGAGTATGTAAAGCCTTCCTTTTCTTCTTTTGGCATGTCTAGCCCTACTAGGCTAAGATCGGAACCTCGGGGATAATTGTGCTCTCGGAAAGCGAGTTGATTTTGCCTACTATTCATTCGGCGCAATTGAACTATAATCTTCGTATTTGGTCAAAAGGTTGCTTAAACCACTTGTAGTTGTTGCAAACGTATACGGATCGCTCCGAAACTTTTATGGATGGCTTTAGGTAGC
>NW_026719835.1:0-22204 GCF_029784015.1 Lycium ferocissimum
ATATTTCTATATATTCTACTCATTTTCATATACTACAACACAAACAAACCTTCATAACATAAATAAAAGGGATGAATTCTTACCTTTTCCTTCCAACTTCTTCACTTAACTCAAGTGTTGAATTGATGAAACTAATGCTCAATCTTCCAAAACAACTACACCAAGTTGTAGAGGAGCCTTGAATTAGTAGGAATACAACAAGAAAATAATTTTTGGAACAATATTTTGAGGGGTGAAATTCCATGGGTCATGGCCGAATGGCCCTTCTCTTTGTTCTTCTTGTTTTTCTTTGTTTTTCTCTCTTTCTCTTGTCTTGAAAATTCTAGGGGATTTGATGAATAATTGCCCCTTTTTATTAATTTATCACATGGATAAATTATATTGGGCTTGGATCCTTTTCTTATATTTTTTTTGCCATGGCCGGCCACTCCTTGGGTTGGGCCTTGATTTTTCTCTTTTTTTTTTTTGAGCCCAATTGGTTATAAATCTTGTTTGAAATTCCCGGAACTGATTTCCAAAATTCCAATTTTGCCCTTGGCCTTCCTCAATATTTCGCGTTTACATTTTTCAAGAACAACAACATACATATTGACCAAAATCAAAATATTGCCTTATTATTACAAGTCACAATTATTTCCAAATTTCCCGAATACGCAAAAGTACGGGATATAACACTTTAGGGGCGTACTTATGTTATTGCCTAATTATATTTTGCCCTGTGTCTGCATTTCCCAATCTTAATTAGGCGGCACTTTCTTTCTTTTCCAAGTATGATTGTGTTAGTACTTCCCAAGCTTAACCTGTAGCGAAAATAGTATCAGCTTGCCCTGTAACATTTGCGCCATTCATTTTTCTTTTCACTTGAACTGCGTGACCCTGTCCGATTTATGCCTTTCATATACATTGCGTTGATTGCCGGAATACACATATCGCTGATATATCCATATACGGGATATCATATTCATACCTATATAAACATAATTACTACTATCTTGCTTACAAAACATTCCCAAACGCTATTCAAACTCACCTAATTCTACGTATACTTTATGCCTTCTTTCTCTTCACCGATTTAGTCCGCCTCGACCTGCGCGACCTCTTAAGGTTTCCGCCCACTTTATATATTCTAGTTCCCCTTAGACTACTCTTGTCACACCCTAATTTTCGATAAGGCGTGATGGACACCCGACCCTTACTTAGGGCCGAGCGAACCCGCTGACTCTCGTGTTACTCATAATCATACTGGGCCCTTACACCATAAAATGAATGCACAATGCAAGCTTTCAAAGAATAACATATTTTTATCTTTCTCAAATCGAATAAAATCTGTAACATATGAAATTTGCAATATATCGCATAATGATATATCGGCTTACATAGCCGCTTACAAAACTGACATCTCATATACACGACACTGTCTGCAAAGTCTCTAACATAAACCAAGATAACATAACATAAACACTCTGACTCGGCAGCACTCCGGGAGGAAATGGAGCTCGCCAATCCAGCTGGAACATCTTCTACTCATTTGTATGCACCTGCGTGGCATGAAACGCAGTTCCCGAAGAAAGGGGGTCATGTAAAGCGAAATACAATATATCATACTTGTTATGTCCCGTGTAAGCGGAAAATAAATGATTAAGACTTGTATGTTACAAGGCAACAATGTGATTTTTAGTTAATATGTTATGTTGTTTTATGGAAAATTATTGGTGCAAGATGTCGGAGAACCGAGGGCAAATTTGGAATTTTGAAAATTAGTTTCGGAAATTACAAAACGGCGTTTTGCCTGGGCCAAGAAACTTAACTCATGTATATATGCAATATATATGGTCATGTGATTGTCACATGACCGAATATATGTCCATGCCTTCTATAGAATGTTCAAGAAAAATCAAAATCAAAAAATTGAAGGGACTCATAACCATAGAAAAAAAAAAGAAAATCAATCCTAAAATCTTGTCTTTCTTGTATTCGTAGTAAGTTCAAGGCCTCCGACGTGATATAATTGGTTTGGCGGACTCGGTGGAATTTCAAGAAAAGGTAAAATTTTGCCATTTTTGTGTTATGGTCATCATTATATATATATACGAGAATTAGTCGTTTTGGAGTGTGTGTGTGCAACCGTGCGTGTGTGTGTGTGTGTGTGGAAGTGGCCGTGAGCCATGGTTATGGTAAAGGAGATGATTTATGTTTTATTTAGCTTTTGTGGTGCGTCGTTGTGACATTTATAACTCAAATGAATGTTTAACGAGTTAAGTTACATTTAAGTTGGTTATATTGGTGTGAAGAATTATGGAATTTTCATGTGATTTTTATATAAGTATAGAAATGAGGTTCCAAATGTGAATTATGATTGTTGTTAATAAGTATAAGTGAAAACAATGCGAATTGGAAGCTTTGTTGTGTTTATGGAAGAGTCGGATAGAATATGGAAATTGGCGGAAAGCTTGAATTTGTGAATATCGTTTGGTACGTTATTGGAATATGTTTGAATAATATTAAATTAGTTAATGAATATGATAATGTCGATATTAGTTTGATATTGTGAAGTTGGATGAAAGTTGTCGCTTTATGTAGAATAAAGAAAATGGATGTTAGAGTTGTGACTTATGATGCCTATGGTATTGTGGGTTGTTGTTGTTGATGTGTATTGTTCTAAGCCTCGGGATGTATATATATATAGGGGAAGTCTTGCGAAATTTCGGTAGACAAAAACAAAGTTAAGTGAACTCTCTTAAGATTCCTAATTGGTAACTTTGACCATTTATACGATGAAACGGGATCTAAGTTTTGGGTGAGCATACGACGTTGATAAGGTATGTAAAGCTCCCCACTCCTTCTTTTGGCATGTCTTAGTATGTTAGGTTGATATCGGAACCCGAACATATCAAATCCGATCTATAAGTAGGCTACTATTCATTCAATCCTATTGAAGCCTAATGATCCTATTTTTTAGAAAGCAACTAAATGTCGAATCTTATGTAAAGGTGATCGATTTAATTGAAAATCCTTATGTATGATCTCATAGACCCTAAACGTCTATAAATTATGATTACCACCTCGACTCGACCCGAGGTGGGCCGCTAACCCCGATATGCCTTAGTTGTCTTACTAGAACCTCTTTTTGAATAAGTTTTGATAAAGAATCTTTGATTTTGAATTTGCCCCTTATGAAATAACGTTTGAAACCTTATGAAACACTATGCTACGTTTTGGAACCACACGTACACTTTGGAAATACTTTGTGAAATAAACTTTCGTGCTAAGTAATTATTTGACTTTTTGACGGAAAACAGTAATCAAGTTTTGAAAGGCTGTTTTGACCGCATCGTTTCTCAAACCTGCTCGTGCCCTTAAAATCGGTTTTGTGATAATCGCCTTATGTTAAATTCGGTAGTATCTTGTGTTACGGTTAACCTCGCCATAACCGTTTCCGGATCTTTGTGATATGGCTTATGATATGATTTGTATGATGATATGATGCGATATGTTCGGAGATGTTTGGGCATATGAAACATGCGTATACACGGAGTGGTGACCACGTTCCGAGCGTTACGCATGATTTTGATTTGCTCATATGACATATTTTGTTATACAAATGTTTTCTCTTCATTTTTAGTTTGTTTACATACTCTATGCTTTACATACTCGTACTCGGCGACCCCCCTCTCTTATTTGCGTTCATGCCGGAAGAAACGTTGGCGACCCTCCTTTGTAGGACACACCTCTTTGTCTTGGATTGCTCCCTTCTACTTATATTTTGGTATATATTTTTGTCATGTATATTCGACGTATATTTGCACTATTTGGGGTACGGCGGGGCCCCGTCCCGTCATATGATTACGTACGTTTGTCTAGAGGTCCGTGGACATATTTTGTGGGTTGTGCCTACGTCCGTATGACTATGTTTGTATCTTGTTGTATTGGACGATTCCATTCGGCGCGAGCGGCCGGTCCGCATATGTATATGATATTTTGTAGGCGGCGGAGTCCGCTTATGTATATGATATTTTGATGGCCCGTGCGGAAATGAGGTTATTTTGGTTAGCCCGCAAAACAAAGGAAACTCTGTGAAATTTTACGGAAATTATCTAAATTTGAAATATAGCCTTATCGCTTCTTTACATATTTGATCGCGTTCGTTATGCTTAGAGATAGTGTTTGATAGATATGTTTGGGTGCCGATCGGGCAATACACGGAGTTGGGTCGTGACAATATCTGGGAGTATAGAAGATTAGTACGGTAAAGAAGACAAATATAACTTAACTCATGTATATATGCATATATATATAGCGTGTCCCGGCCCTTAGTGAGGGACTCTTTTGTAAAATCATCATATACATGTACATATATGTGTATAAAATATGTAAAATCATGTCATCATATATATATATACATAGCGTGTCCCGGCCCTCTTGTGAGGGACTCGGTGAATAGAATCATCATATGCCATCCTGGCCGCCATCCCCATATCATCACATCATCATATACATATATATAGCGTGTCCCATCCCTCTAGTGAGGGACTCGGTGAATAATGCAGTGGAATGTGCACGAATACGTGTCCTGGCCCGGGACTCAGTGAAAGACATATTGAGCTTTGCACGAGCAGAGTAGTGGGAAACCATATGCACATAAATCATCATTACAGACTCAATGGATAAGTAAGTACCAACGAGAGTTAAAACGAATCATGTTAAGTTCTATCAAAAAAGGGTCTTTAGGACTATACAAAAGAAAATATATAACGGATATCGTCAAACCAACACATGAAAGTTAAAGTCATTATACGTTATAGAATCACTTGCGAACATATCAAAGCAATCCGGTTTCGTCTAAGAAAGTTACGGACATTTTCAACATAAAAATTCTTTTGGAATGTCACACCCTTAATCCGATAGGGTGTGATGGGCACCCGACCCTTACCTAGGGCCGAGCGAATCGTCACTCTCGTACTACTCGTAATCATCGGGCCCTTAGCCATAACACCAATATGTATGATTTTTTTTTTCGGAAAACAAACATGCCTTTCCGTCTTTCTCAAACCAAATAAAATCTATAATCATATAATACCTGTAACATAATGCATAACAGTACATCGGCTTATAGAGCCGCTTACATATCTGACACACTATACACATGACTCTGTCTGCAAAGTCTCTAACATAGAACAAACTTTCATAACATAAACATTCGACTCGGACGGAAGAAATGGAGCTCGCCAATCCGCCGGAACGTCTTCTACTAATGTCTTCGGCTCGCTAAATGCAGGTGTACCGCGCGGCATGAAAACCCAGAAGAAATCATCTTACGGAATATGTACCGAGTATGTAAAGCATGGAATACGAAATGAGATCATCGAAATGTCACACATGTCATAAATCGAGTAATGCATCCGTAATACAAATAGTGCAAATAAGACAAATATAATAATCGAAATGCTCAAAATACTTAGCTTTCTTTTGAAAAATATTTACTCTCATATGTGTATAAAATAGAACATATCATAGTATCGGAACCGATGTGGGATTCGCCTAAACCAATGTGGGATTCTAAACCAATGTGGGATTCACCCAAACTGTGGAATTTGCCTCACCACCGGGTTTGCCCACGATGGGTTTGCCCCACCATTGGGTTTGCCCCACCATCGACTCGAAACCAAAGATCATATTTCGAATACGTATATATAACATATCATCACCTTAAACGAGAATCATATTATCGGGATTTAACATAATCGTCATATTATCATATCTCACAATCGTCATATTTTATACGGATTCATTATATTTTCAGATCATCACATTATCAAATCATCAAATTGTCATTTTATCATAAGCCAATGGTCCATTAGTCAATTGGGCGCCACAACTCATCTCGGAAGTTTTCGGATCTCTGTATCTCCGTCACACATCATAAATATCACAACATATTTCGAACTCATCATAAATCATATCATATATCGGACGCTCATCATACTTCGGAATCTCATCATACTTCATATGTTAGTAACCGGCCCGAGACTCGAAGGAAGCAAAATCATATGTGGGATCTATGTGCAACTACAACATTTATCACTTACGAGAATAATCAAACAAATTGTCATTTACAAGCCAATGGCATTAGTCAATTCAAAATAATCGGAAATATATCAAATAAAACTCTGTCAATCATATTTCCAAATCATAACCAATTCTCATTTCGTAATATTCCATAAAATAATAGACTATCATTTAAAAACCAAGCCAATAGTCATAGTCAAATCCAGTTTCTTTCGAATGTTACTCGGGACTTGTCAAATAAAACTTTAGCCATCATAGTTACGGATCAACATCATATACCTACGATTTCTCATTTCAGACTTAACAGATAAGTGAGTAATCATATTCGGAAGTCGGGTTATTAACCATATTAAGTTCTCTTAACAAGTTGCTAGAACTATACATAGGAACGTCTTGCGGGCCCACGGACAAGTACCCAACCGATCCGGGCCCGCTCGTGAAGGTTAAGATTATCATACGCTACAGAACCTCCTACGGACATATCGAAGCGATCCGAGCCTTCCTATGGAAGCTACGGACGTTCGTAGTTACCGACCCTTTTTCGAACATAATCTTTTATGCACATTCATATTTGATCATACAAAGGGCATAAGAATCATAATTTGACTACATTATGAATACGGATATCCAGAAGCAACTAAGACTCATAGACGTGCTCGGATCGTAGGAGTAGAATTACCTCGGGGATCATATCATAGCCTACATGTACTAAGACATGCCAAAGAAAAGAGAGTCAAGCTTTACATACCTTGGCCGCCCTCTAAGCTAATCCAAACTTGAGTCTCGACTTCACGATCTACAGTAATGTCATTAGGTTATCAGACATTAGCCATAACACTCGAGAATCCAATTTCAAATTAATACTTTGTCTACAAAAATTTCGGCAGCATTTCCCCTATAACTTCGACATCCCCGAGAATTCAACTCGGCCAAATCAACAACAACCAAACCAACAACCATACTAACAATATCCACAAGTGATTCAAAACGCATTCTAACATTAATAATTCCTTTCTACACAATTCGACAACATTTCATTCATATTCAAGTAACTACATACGATCAATTCAACACCAACGCTCACATACTCAATTACTCATCCGTAACCATTCAAACATGATTTAAGAACATTCCAAGCAATCCATACAATATTCAAACTACCCAACCATTACACTCTTCCACCCGAAATTGCCAAATTCCATAAGAGCAATGGCAACACATTTCATTCTTCCGAATCCATGAACTATATCGACACTTCCATACGATAGCAACATTATTTCCATCAATTCAAGAAACTATATTAAAATCATATTAATTTTCCAAAACAGCCCGCAACACTACAACTTCAACATGAGTCATCAAACATTCATTTTACATCATAATATCCACAACAACATCACTAGAACACTAAATAACATTAGTTCATCTTTTCTACACCAACAACCACCATTCGGCCACCACACCAATCACACACAACTTCATGAATTTTATCCATTTCTACACACTACAACATGCTCAAAACGTCCACAACACATGCAAGAAAGGATATAACCTTACCTTCTTCCACTTGGCTCTTCCACTCTCGGCTAGGATTGTGGATCATGCAAACGAATGCCTTGCTCGATCCAACGACTAGCTCATGTTAATAAGGACCCTTTAATTGGTAAGAAACTAAGAGAAAATAATTTTCTTTTTGACCCACACACAAGACCACTCTCGGCCAGCCATGGCCGAGACTCCCTTTCTTTCTCTGCCTAGAGTTTTCTAGAGTTGTGGATGATGAATTGTGTCTTATTTAATCACCACACCCATATATATATGTGTTTCACATGACCGGCCATGCTCCCTCTTCTTTTTTTTTTCTTTTTCTTTCTCTCCAATTTTCTAGAATTTTCTTTAAGTCATCAAAGATGACTAATTGTCTTGCTTGCCTTGTCATCTTTGTCCACATATATATATTTGGCCCTTACAAAATATAAGATGAACACATGTTCCATTACATGGCTTGCTACAATTGACCAAAATGTAAAAGGGGCCCACGGCCACAATGCTTCTTCAAGAAGTCATGAACTAATAATAATTTCTAATTTCCAAGTTCGCCCTTAATATTCCATGACAATAATATCTATAAGCGACTTGCGCATTCAAACAAAACCGGAAAATGGCCTTGCCCTTGACTTTCCGCAACTTGCTCGGAATGTCCCAATGTACAAAAATGCGGGATATAACATCCTTCCCCCCTTTAGAACATTCGTCCTCGAATGTTCAACTAGCCTTACGGGGTCTCATAAGCACCTCGGGGGAGCTCCCTTTTCATAGCTATTGCCATCCTTCATACTATCTCTTAAGCTGTCTAATACCATTCTCTTGTCATACTCTTTTTCTTCATACCCGTCCACTTTCTGGCGTCGTGTCATTCAGGGTTTCCGCAAAACTTCTCACACTGCTTCAACACCATCCTGACCTTTATCTGCTTATTGCTAGTTTTTCGACCTTACTAACTTGTTTCCATAAGGGGGGGGGTCTCATTTGTAGCCCAGGCGTCCATATCAAATACACTACCGTGTCAACTATTTCTATCTCATCCTTACATTTCTCTCACCTGCTTTCCCCCTTTAGGGGTGTACCTATACCATTATCCGTTTATACTTCACCTCATGTCCTTATTTCCAATCTCAATTAGACAGCACTTTTATTCCGACGGTAAGCGTCCAAAGTCCTCTTGAAATGTTATCTTTATCTTAACTTATCTCGGGTATTTCCCTTGGTATCCCCTTATCATTTCTCCCACTTATGCCTATCCCTTATTTTGCACGCGAGGGATCTTATGCTACTTTTGTGTCACTCAGAACACACTTCTTCTACATAGTCCTTCTCTCGTTTTCAACATGTACTCTATTCACTCACATTCATTCGTATCATCCCGAGTCATTTTCTAACATTCGTTCTACTTCGTTTCCATCTTTCTATAATTTGAGCTCTCTTGAGTCCGTCATTTATGGTACTCGTGTACTTAGTTGCACACGTCATATCCTATTACTACACTGTTGTCCCACTTCCTTCTTATTTCCCCTTTCCGTTAACTCCTTCTCCTTACCTGTTATATCCCGCATTTTTGCACATTATGATAGGTTGGAGACAAAACCAGTCCGGGATACAAAGTCGGGACTTTTGACCTTCGATTTGATTTTGAGACACAAGTTGTTCATGAATTTGTTGGCATGAGACATTTAGGAAAATTTGAGACCAAAAGTGATATAATTGGAAGTTGGCAAATCATGCAAAACTAGGCCATTTGGCCGTGTAACTTGGGAGTGGCTCCCACACTTTTTGTGTCCAATTTTAATTGCTCCAACACTTGTGTGGGCCAAGGGACACATGTATAAGACTTATGCTAGCTTAAAAGATGACTACTAGTTCATTATCTTCATCCAACACTTAGAAAAAAAAGAGCAAGAAGTTGAAGAACCTAAGGAGGCTCTCGGCCAAGGAGACCAAAAATTGAGGTCCAATTTTAGCCATCCCAAAAATATTTCCTTGATGCAAAACCACTAATTTGAGGTCCCTAAGTAACGTGGAAGCGTTGTTCGGGTCATCCAACCATTCGTTGTGTCGATTGCAAATCCTAGCCTATTTGTGAAGTGGAAGAAGAAAGGTAAGAATTAATCATGTTTTATGTGTTATAAAGGTTGTATGTATGTTGTAGTATGTTAAAATGGATGAAAATCATGGAATATGGCATGTTGGAATGAAGGTGGTGTGTGTAGCATATAGCCGTGTGAGGTGTGTGTGTGTTGTGTTGTATTGAAGCAATGAATTAATGTCTAGTTAGCTTGTTGTGATTGTTGTAGAGTGGAGAAATGAATGAGAATCATCATATGTATATATGTAGTGTTGGCCGAAAATGGGCCATATTATGTGACAAGGAATGGATTAATGTTAATTAGTATCTTGATAGTTGTCGTTATGAATTCTATGTTGGAAATGAGAGTTTAATGATTCAAGATGGATGTTGTAATTGTATGGGCTGATTTGGAAGTTAATGTGCTTTTGATGTAATTTTTATATTTAAGAGAATGGCATTGTTAGAGTGTAAATTGTTGGTGCCAATCATGATTCGGAAGTTGAGAATGTGTTATGGATGTTGTTCTCGGGTTTGGAGTAGTTTGCGGGTAAATTGGAGAATTTGTTGGATTGTTGGAAATATTGTGTGAATTGTTTATAATGTTCTTGAATATTGTTGGTATGGGTTTAGGTTGGTATTGGAATGTATGAGCGATAATGTTGGCTTGAATGTGAGCCGTTGAATTGAAATAATGAATCTTTGTTGAATGATGTAAAAGAGGGTTATTAATGTTATGTTGCCTTTCGGATTGATTATTGATGTTGCTAGGTTGGTTGTTGTTGTTGTTGTTGTTGTTGTTGTTGTTGTTGTTGTTGTTGTTGTTGTTGTTGTTTATTTAGCCGAGTTAAATTCTCGGGGTTGGCCTATTTACAGGGGAAATGCTGCCCAAATTTCTGTAGAATTAAGGGCTAAATTGGAATTAAATGCCCAAAATTTCTTTAGCTAATGTTTGGCATGTTATGACTTGTTTGTAGACCTTGGGGAGCCCGAGGCGTAGGTCGTGATTAGCTTGAGTTTGGAGTAGCGTTGGGAGCGATCGAGGTATGTAAAGCGCAACCCTTCCTCCTTTTGGCATGCCTTAGTCGTAAATAGGCTATGATACGAGCCTCGAGGAAATTCTACTCTCGCGATCCGACCATGTCTGTGATTCTTATTTGTTTCTTGGTCTTCGTATGCTTGATATGATGAAATATTGGCTCTTATGTCTTTTGTATGACTACGTTTCAAAAGTTGCATAAAAATTGATTTTTAAAAGAGTTTTGTTCCTAAATGATTTCGAAAACTACGAAAGTCCGTAACTTTCACAGACAGAACCGGATCGCCTCGATATGCTCAAAAATGATTCCATGATGTATGATGATTATGTTTTCCATAGGCGGGCCCGGCTCGGGTCGACACCCCTCCGTGGGCCCCGCGACTTTCCTTAGGTACTTCTGACGACTTTTGAAAGGATATGACATGACTATTATCCCGCTTTCAAGTATGATCAGTTTGCCTACCTTTTAAGTTTATGATAATGATCTTATGCACATGATTTTGGTACGTAACTATGATTTCTGAGGTTCGGTTTGATATGCTCCCGAGTGATATTCGGAAGAAAATGTGATTCGACTACCGTTTTGACTTATAAACGATGGTTCGTGTGATTAACATATTAAGTCTTTGAAATTGTTTTAAACCGTATTTGGTTACTCATAACTTTGTTCGTGTATTCTGTTGTTACATTTTTCGCCAAGTCCCAGGCCGGTTAGGTTATCGTGTGCACTATGCTATATTCTGAAGTATGATGTGTATTTCGAAATATGAATATGATGCGAAGTCCGATATGATATATGATGATATGATATGATGTATGATGATATATCGATGTATGGATATGATCGGTTGGAATCGGTTTTGGCCGGAACCGGTATGTATTATGATATTATGAGGTGGCCGACGCCGAAGCCCCTTTCAAATGGGTACTATGTATGTATATGTTACGTTATATGTTATATGTATGAGTGCTGTAATATGATCAATTGGAATCGGAGCCGGTGGTGGGGCAAACCCAATGGTTGGGCAAACCTAGTAGTGAGGTAACATTCCACACTGGTTTAGGCCAATCCCACATTGGTTTAGGCCAATCCCACATTGGTTTAGGCCAATCCCACATCGGTTTAGGCCAATCCCACATCGGTTAAGGACATGTCATATGATCGGTTATGATGTTATTGTTACATCCCGTCTTTTTGCATAATCGGAAAATTCGAAATAATTGTGAATTGTGAGAAAGAAGGCCATGTTTGAAATTTTCTTAGTATGTGTATGTCGGTTATGGAGATTTGAGCGTGGTGGGGAGAAGGCCTAAGGGCAAAATTGGAATCTTGGAAATTTATTTCGGGAATTTCAAAACAAGAATTACAATGAATTGGGCCAAAAAAAAAATAAGAAAACAAAGGCCCAAAGGGGAGGCCCAACCGGCCAACAAGGCCTAAGTCCATGGAAATTAATTAATTGTGCATGTGATTAATGATATAAAGGGGATAAGCTCTCTAGAAATTTCAAGAAAAATCAAAACAAATCCAAGAAAAAGAAAAGAAGAAAAATCCTTGGTTCAAAAATTCAATTCTTGTGGAATTATTACTAAGTGCAAGAGCCTCTACAAGTTGGTATAATTGGTTTGGCAAGAAACCATCTTTGGTGGCAAGTGAAGAAGTGAAGGAAAGGTAAGAATTTCATGTTTTTATTATGTTATGGAAGGTTATATGTATGTTATGGTGTATGGAATGGTATGGAAATCATGGAATTGTGTTTGTGTGATGTGTGAGCCGTGTGTGTGTGTGTGTGTATATGTGATGTATGTGTGTATGGTTGTGCATGGAAGATGTGTTGCATTTTAAGTTGAATTCTAGTTGTGTTTACGGTGGAATTCATGTTGGAAATGAAAGTAGAATGAATTGATGGAAGTTGGAAATTATGGAATGTAGCCGTGTGGTGTTTGGTATGAAATGAAAGTTAATTAAATTATTTAGTATGTCAATTGTGTTGTTGAAGTCTTGTGATGAAGATGGAAGAATAATGGTTTAAGTTAACTTGAAGAATTGGTTGTTAAGTTGTTGTCGGAAAGTATGCGATTTTATTATAGATTATGTAATATTGGAAATGAAATTGTGAGATGCAAATTATGAAAGTTGTTAATGGAATTGAAAGTTAAAAGTATGCCATGGAAGTTTATGTTGGAAGTTTTGAGCGAAATATGATTTCGGTGGAATTTTTGCATAACTTGTGAAATAATGCGAAATGCTCCCGAATTGTATTTGAATGTTCTTGCATGAGTAAATGAGTATGAAAACGTTGATATTAGTTTGGAAATGTGAAGTTAGTTGGAAATTGTTGCTTTATGAAGAAAGAAGATTAACTATGTTAGTAAGCGTTTTAGTTCGGTTGTTGTTGTTATTGGTGTTGTTGTTGGGTTGTTGTTGATTATTTTGAGCCGAGTTGAATCTCGGGGATGTCATATTTATAGGGGAAGTGCTGCCGAAATTTCGGTAGCCAAGTATAACCCCAAGATTTGAAATGTTAGCTTGCATGAATAGTAACTGGTAAGGATGACCATTTGCAGTTTTTGGACGAAACGGGAACGGAGATTTGAGGAGCGTAAGGCGTAATCCAGGTATGTAAAGCCTTCCCTATCCTTCTTTGGCATGTTCTGAGTGTAGTAGGCTTGGAAGCGAGCCTCGATCACATCTCGCTTCTCGAATTCGAAATTGAAATTAGCGCAAAATCCGTCAGTAAGATTGAACCAATTTCTTCTCAAATTGACCTATAAGTATGCAACTTCCATAAATGGAGTCGAAACACTCTAGGATGATTATGGACGACTCCCTAAGGTCTATTATCTATAATTTACGTACTTTATTATGGTTGGGTCCGAGGTGGGCCCACAATACCCCATGTGGTTCAAATTGATCTATTTCGTCTGTTTTTCATAAGTACCTCTTAATTATGTTCGTCGCTAACTAATAAGCATTATGACCGTCTTTACGAGTCGAGCCTGCGGAACGATTCGGACACTCGTTCCGATATGATATTCTGATTTGACTTATCTTCTGAATTATTTCAGTTTTATTTTGTCTGTATGTCGGTCTGTATGTATATGGTTTCTCATTTGTCTGTTCGTGGATGCCTCAATGCTTCCTTCCCACCGCGCCCGCGTTACGTGATTCGTGCACCTATATATGTTCACCGCGTCCCTCGGATGTGCGGCCGGGATCTGTCTGTATCCGATACGATCTGATATGATCGGATTATGTGATATTATGGGGATGGCGGCCAGATGGCCGTCGTCCACCGCGTTCCGTACTGGAGGGCCGGGTTCTTGTTACCGCGTCCCTTACCGGGCCGGATCTGTCGTATGTGACTGGGATCCGATTTCGATATGTCCGTCCGCATATGATTATGACTCTGCATGCATGATTCTGTCTGTTACAGTTCGTATGTCCGATTTGAAATATTTCCTCCGTCACATATAGACTTGTCACATTTCTGTACGTCTGACTCGTATTCTGATTCTGTCTGTTATACATTTGAGATCCGGTTCGGTCTGAGAATCTGTCCGTACGCTCTGTAAGTCCTGACTCGCTTATGGTTCCGTCCGTACATTGTAAGTCGGAGTCACGAATCCGATTCGGTCCGCTTTTATTTCGTACTTCCTGCTTCTACATATCTGACGTGGTTATTTTGATTATGTATGTTACATTTCCGCTTTACATACTCGGTACACTTTCGTACTGACCCCCTGTTCTTCGGGGGCTGTGTTACATGCCCACAGGTACGGACGCGCCGCCAGTTTAGGTCATCAGTCTGCTGTTTTGAAGAGCTCCCTTGATCCGGAGCTGATACTTTTGGTATATATTTTCTGTTGTATGTATGTTCTATATATATATGATCATTTGGTTACGGCGGGGCCCGTGAATGGTATGTTAGAGGCCGTAAACATGTCTGTGGGTGTCACGTACGTTATATGCACGTATGGTATGTTCGGGCGCATAACAGCCTTGTCGGCTCGCCTATATATATATGTAAATGGCTATATTATGTGGCCCTGTGTTTGGTATTTTCTTGTGCGGGTAAATTTTGGTTAGTAGGTAGGAAACTCTGCCCAAATTTTTCTAAATATCTGAGTTATTATTTGTGGCTTTTGGTACGTACGGGTGCCCAGTTCGGGCGCTAGTCACGGCCTACGGGGTTGGGTCGTGACAGTTATGATGTGTTACGGTATGTATATGATGAACATTATATTTGTCTTCCGTATCTCATATGTATGATTTGTATGTCAGACGCAAGCGCTTTGATATTTTTTATTATGCCTACTTTTCGTACTTCTCGCTTCGATTATGACTCGATTCTTTTGCTTCCGTATTCTTTTTGCATACTTTCGCAGATAGTATCGACCCCCTCGTTTTAATGCATATACACGTTTTGGTGATTTGATTTCCAAACCTACCGAGTGCTCCCTTTGTTTCGGGAGCCAATATTTTGTATATACTCCTCCGTTATATATGTTTATGTTATTCACACGGCGGGGCCTGTCCCGTCATATGATGTGTGTGTGTGTGTGTGTGTGTGTGTGTGTGTGTGTGTGTGTGTGTGTGTGTGTGTGTGTGTGTGTGTGTGTGCTTAACATAAAAACCCGCCGGCGCGCGTATGTATGCTTTCGACATGTTATGTATATTATGGCGCCCCGCCGCTTCTCCATTGGTGTTTGTATGCGTCCGTTTGAGCCGCGTTTGATATTTATATATGTATCGTTTGTTGCATATCGGTTAACGAGCGGCACGGGTGCCCCACGGCACTAGTCACGCCACGGGTTGGGTCGTGACATTACCGACCTGAACTCGTTTCACGCGTCCTCTTAAGATTCCCCGGCCACTCCGCATACTCTAATTTTTCTTAGACTACTCCAGCTTTCTCATTTGCTTCTTACGTCCGAATTTGTAAGATTTTTTCGTAAAACTTCCCAAGCCGGGGTCACCCGTCCCAAAATTTCTCTCACTCCAGCATGTTTAACCTCGAAACTCTAACAGAATCGGGTGCGTTAATGCTGGTATGATCACGTCCACCTCACCGCATAACCTTCATCACATAATCTGGAGTAGGTCGGAATCTTAACATATCCCAAAACGTCCTCATGACACATCTCATCGGCTGTTTTATCGCACGTTCCTATTCGGCCTCAATTCTTTTTCCTCCGTACTCCCGTCTTAATCATATCACTTTATCCAAACCTACCAGTCCCTTTCAAAGTCATCTCTTAATGTCACAAGTCGTCTCTTAACATCACCAATCCGTTCCAAATTCCTTATTACCATATCCTCATCGGCCTCCTATTTACTATTATCACCAACTCCTTGGTTAACTTATTCCTAGAGGGCAGCCATACTCGTAGCTCAGTCGACTCCCATCGTTACTATTTACACGACTCTTTCAAAACATATTCCGTACTTACATCTCATTTCCGTACCATTTCTAGAAAAATTTCAAGAGAGTTTCCTCCGTATTCCTTATTATATATATACCAACAGGCCTCATGCCATCATCATATAGATATATATATACATCATGTCATATCGTATCGTATCACCGGGGCTCTCAATATTCATAAAAGTCTGAAAATAATGAATTTACCTCATATGCTCAACATGACTGTACGTGTTACACTTTCTTGCGTACTTTCTTTTTCATTTTTTTTCCAACTTCACATTTCAATCATGCGCCAATACCTTACTCAACATATGTCTTTCGTACCTTTATTTACCTGCATGCTTTGTAACTTCCATCGTCAATCGCCTTCTTCGATCGGTGTCGTTCTTCTGCTAAAATCAAACGTTAGTATCGAAAATCTCATTCCCTATGACTTGGCTCTATGGCACGATCTAAGAAGTGAAAGAAGAGTAACCACCCTATATGCCCCGTAGCCTCCTGTTTATAAATGTGGCCGGCTTCACACCATAAACAGGACTCTACCGAACACGACTTTGCAGACAACCCCTAGGACGAACCGCTCTGATACCAATTTGTCACACCCTTAATCCGATAGGGTGTGATGGGCACCCGACCCTTACCTAGGGCCGAGCGAACCCGCTGACTCTCGTACTACTCGTAATCGTACTGGGCCCTTAGCCATAACACCAATATGTAATGATTTTTTTTTTCGGAAAACAAACATGCCTTTCCGTCTTTCTCAAACCAAATAAAATCTATAATCATATAATACCTGTAACATAATGCATAACAGTACATCGGCTTATAGAGACGCTTACATATCTGACACATTATACACATGACTCCGTATCGTAAAGTATCTAACATAGAACAAACTTTCATAACATAAACATTCTGACTCGGCAGTACTCCGAAAGAAATGGAGCTCGCCAATCCCGCTGGAACGTCTTCTACTAATGTCTTCAGCTCATCTGGGAGTACCTGTGCGGCATGAAACGCAGCCCCCGAAGAAAGGGGGTCAGTACGGAATATGTACTGAATATGTAAAGCATGGAATACAGGAAACGAGATCATCACCGAAATGAAGGGTACAGAAAATGTGCATAATAGTCAGAATACCGAAGTACATGCATCTGTAATACAAATAGTGCATAAGAGGTACGTAATTACGGATATAGTAATCGAATGCTCAAAATACTTAGCTTTCTTTTTGAAAAACATTTCTGTCTCATATGTATATAAAATAGAACATATCATAGTAGTCGACAAGAATCGATGTGCGTATTCGCCTAAACCAATGTGGGATTCGCCTAAACCAAAGGTGGAATTTGCCTCACCACTGGGTTTGCCCCACCATTGGGTTTGCCCCACCATCGGCTCTGAAACCAACAGATCATATTTCTGAATACGTATATATAACATATCATCACCTTAAACAGAATCATCATATTATCGTATCATCGTATTTACTGTAATCGTCATATTATCATATCATCGTATTAAACGTAATCGTCATATTATCGTATCATCGTAAGATTCATTATATTATCGATCATCACATTATCAAATCATCATGTCATCGACCATCGATTATCATATCATATACCCTATGCGGTCCATAATAGGACCGGCGGACGGAACGTGGTCGCCCTCCCCGCTTGGGCGCCACAACTCATCATACTTCGAAGTTTCGATATCTCCGTATCTCCGTCACACATCATAAATCGAATCACAACATATTTTAACTCATCATACTTCGTATCATATCATATATCAGACGCTCATCATACTTTGGAGTCTCATCATACTTCAGATTGTGCGCACGATAGTAACCGGCCCGGGACTCGGCGAAGGAAGCAACAATAATATGCACGAGCAGAATCGTGGGATCTATGTGCAACTCACAACATTTAAACAGACTTAACAGAATAATCAAACAAATTATCATTTACAAGACAATGGCATTTGTCAATTCAAATCTCTTCCGGATATTACTCGGAAACATATCAAATAAAACTCATTAATCATAGTTACGTATCCAAATCATATGCATACGAATTCTCATTTCGTACATTCACACGTATTCCATAAAATAATCAAAAAGAGTATCATTTAAAAACCAAGCCAATAGTCATAGTCAAATCCAGTTTCTTTCGAATGTTACTCGGGACTTGTCAAATAAAACTTTAGCCATCATAGTTACGGATCAACATCATATACCTACGATTTCTCATTTCAGACTTAATAGATAAGTGAGTAATCATAGTCGGAAGTCGGGTTATTAACCATATTAAGTTCTCTTAACAAGTTGCTAGAACTATACATAGGAACGTCTTGCGGGCCCACGGACAAGTACCCAACCGATCCGGGCCCGCCCGTGAAGATTAAGATTATCATACGCTACAGAACCTCCTACGGACATATCGAAGTGATCCGAGCCTTCCTATGGAAGCTACGGACGTTCGTAGTTACCGACCCTTTTTCGAACATAATCTTTTATGCACATTCATATTTGATCATACAAAGGGCATAAGAATCATAATTTGACTACATTATGAATACGGATATCCGGTAAAGCAACTAAGACTCATAGACGTGCTCGGATCGTAGGAGTAGAATTACCTGGGATCATATCATAGCCTACGTATGTACTAAGACATGCCAAAGAAAAGAGAGTCAAGCTTTACATACCTTGGCCGCCCTCTAAGCTAATCCAAACTTGAGTCTCGACTTCTCACGATCTACAGTAATGTCATTAGGTTATCAGACATTAGCCATAACACTCGAGAATCCAATTTCAAATTAATACTTTGTCTACAAAAATTTCGGCAGCATTTCCCCTATAACTTCGACATCCCGAGAATTCAACTCGGCCAAATCAACAACAACCAAACCAACAACCATACTAACAATATCCACAAGTGATTCAAAACGCATTCTAACATTAATAATTCCTTTCTACACAATTCGACAACATTTCATTCATATTCAAATAACTACATATGATCAATTCAACACCAACGCTCACATACTCAATTACTCATCCACAACCATTCAAACATGATTTAAGAACATTCCAAGCAATCCATACAATATTCAAACTACCCAACCATTACACTCTTCCACCCGAAATTGCCAAATTCCATAAGAGCAATGGCAACACATTTCATTCTTCCGAATCCATGAACTATATCGACTCTTCCATACGTTAGCAACATTATTTCCATCAATACAAGAAACTATATTAAAATCATATTAATTTTCCAAAACAGCCCGCAACACTACAACTTCAACATGAGTCATCAAACATTCATTTTACATCATAATATCCATAACTACATCACTAGAACACTAAATAACATTAGTTCATCTTTTCTACACCAACAACCACCATTCGGCCACCACACCAATCACACACAACTTCATGAATTTTATCCATTTCTACACACTACAACATGCTCAAAACGTCCACAACACATGCAAGAAAGGATTGAACCTTACCTTCTTCCACTTGGCTCTTCCACTCTCGGCTAGGATTGTGGATCATGCAAACGAATGCCTTGCTCGCTCCAACGACTAGCTCATGTTAATAAGGACCCTTCAATTGGTAAGAAACTAAGAGAAAATAATTTTCTTTTTGACCCACACACAAGACCACTCTCGGCCTATGGCCGAGACTCCCTTTCTTCTCTCTCCCTGGAGTTTTCTAGAGTTGTGGATGATGAATTGTGTCTTATTTAATCACCACACCCATATATATATATATGTGTGTCACATGACCGGCCATGCTCCCTTTTTCTCTTTTTTTTTCTTTTTCTTTCTCTCAATTTTCTAGAATTTTCTTTAAGTCATCAAAGATGACTAATTGTCTTGCTTGCCTTGTCATCTTTGTCCATATATATATATTTGGCCCTTACAAAATATAAGATGAACACATGTTCCATTACATGGCTTGCTACAATTGACCAAAATGTAAATGGGGCCCACGGCCACAATGCTTCTTCCAAAAGTCATGAACTAATAATAATTTCCAATTTCCAAGTTCGCCCTTAATATTCCATGACAATAATATCTATAAGCGACTTGCGCATTCAAACAAAACCGGAAAATGGCCTTCCCCTTGACTTTCCGCAACTTGCTCGGAATGTCCCAATGTACAAAAATGAGGGATATAACATGGAACAAAACTCTTTATACATCATTTGTAATCCAATCACACAAAAGACGTAAGGACCATAATCCGACTACATGAAGAATGTCAACATCTAGGAGCAATTAAGAATCGTAAACATGCTCGGATTTCTAGAATAGAGTTACCCCCAAGGCTTATTACATATCATAACTTACTTACGTCTAGGACATGCCAAAAGAAAAGAAAGATAAGCTTTACATACCTCGTCCGCTTCCTAAGCTAATCCAAACTTAAGTCTCGGCTTCTCGAGATCTACAATAATGTCATTAAGTACCAAACATTAGCCATAAGCACTTAAGAATTCAATTCCAAGCTATCGCTTTATTTACAGAAATTCGAGCAGCACCTCCCCTGTAAATTCAACAACCCCGAGAATTCAACTCGGCCGATATCATCAACAACAATACCAACAACCATACTAACAACATCAATAAGTAATTCAAAACGTATTCTAGCATTAGTAACTCTTTTCTACATAATTCAACAACATTCCAATTATGTCCAATTCAACTACGTACTTTCAAGCCAACATCAACGCTCGCATGTTCAAGTAATAATCCGAAACCATTCAAACAAGATTCAAGAACATTTCAAACAATCTGCACAATATTCAACTCAACCCAACCAGTGTACCACATGACCTGAAACCTCCCAACTTTAATGGGAACAACAATAACATATTTCTTTCTTCCAAATTAATCAACTACACCAACAACTCACACATTGACAACATCATTTTCACAAATACAAGAAACTATATTTAATTCACATTAGCTTCCAAAACAGCCCACACACGATTTTATCTTCAACTTAATTCATTAAACCTTTATTTGCATCATAGAATCCACAACACAACAACCAAAAATACTAAATAAAATTTAGTTCATTCCTTGACACAAAACAGCCCATACTCGCGCTCAACATCAACATACAAAGTTTCATGAATTTCATCCATTTCTACACACTATTCCCTCCGTTCTAATCCGTTAAAAGGGTGAATAAACTTGCTAACAATGAAAAGGAACCTTAATCTTACCTTAAGTGTGCAGCCACCACGTCCACCCTGTTCTTCTTGGTTAATTTTTAGCTCAAATTGAAGGCAACGCGACGTACGACACTTTTCTCTTCATGGGCTTCGGAATTCGGGGCGCGGATTTTGGTCAAAATTAGTTTTTTCTCTAGGCTCTCTCTCTCTCTTTTTCTCCAGAATTTTCTGGGTGTTTTGGTATGAAAAATTAGGAGAAAAGGCTGATATTTCATTTAAAAAGGTGTGGGTAATGGGGCCCGACCCGGCTGGGCTCCTGTTGGCCTCGGCCCACTGACCTTTCTGCCTTAAAACGTCCATATCTCCTTATCCCGATGTCGCCTATGAACCCAAAACCTATGGTTTGAAAGATATTTTAACTATATACAACTTTCATTCTGGGAGTTTTCCCAAATTCCAAACTCATAATACTGTTTTGGCCCCTCGAAGTCAGATCACCCGAAGACGTTTTCTTAAATCGCCCTTTTGGAGGGCTTACACTCATTTTTAGCTTATGGGTCCTTCTTAGGACTTGCTCAACTTCACATATACCACCCATATATCTCTTCATATGTCCTTTATAAAATCCCAACATATGGGTCCCACCTTAACACACGGCCACTTTGGCCTTTTCATGAAATTTTTATTTCAACTTCTAGCCCCTAATTTCCCTTAATATTTCATACCAATAAAATTCATAAGCAACTTGTGCATTAAAATAAAATCGGAGGTCAAAAGTCTCAACCTTGTATCCCGAACTAGTCCCTTGTCCTTAACTTTTCATGGTTAGCCTGGATTATCCCAACGTACA